>NW_027507785.1:237082551-237270051 GCF_037356315.1 Lithobates pipiens | reverse complement strand
CGCCTTATAGTCCGATGCGCCTTATATATATGGAAATATCCATTTTATCAGCCGGTCGTTGCTAGTGCGCCTTATAATCCGGTGCGCCTTATAGTCCGATGCGCCTTATATATGGAAATATCCATTTTATCAGCCGGTCGTTGCTAGTGCGCCTTATAATCCGGTGCGCCTTATAGTCCGAAAAATACGGTACATGCAAAAAAACAAACAGAAAAAGCGCCTCCGGATCAGGATCAGTTAAATTTATTGGATATACAGATATATTTGTCAACTTACATGTGGTTAAGACGAGTTCAGCACAAATATTCCTCAGATAGTGGCGTCCACCCAGCATGCTCAACCTGTTGGGAAAAATCTGTCCAGAAGAAAGAATGGGGTTCTGTCCAGCAGGATATCCTTATTCAGTATTTTAGGGCTGAAATCAAGGCTTGGCTCTGTCATCATGGATCGAGATGACTATATTAAAGAGTCTCATCACCTTCTTGCTGATACATCCACATACGGGAATTAACTAAAGATCCCCTCCCTGAATATAAATGTGAAATTAACTTTTTAATAGAAAGGGCAACACAATCCAATATTCTGGAAAAATCTGAAGTTTCATTTTTATTTAAGGATTTTTATCGTACCCCATATTTTATCATATCCCCAAAGTTTAAAAGAGTCTAGTTAATCCCCCTGGCAGGCCCATAATAGCGGCCATGGATAGTATCACCTCAGGGCTTTCAAAATATGTAGATTACTATCTTCAGCCCTTGGCCCATGGCCTACAATATTACATTAGAGATGGTACTCATCTGCTTGAGTCACTCAAACCTTATTCCTGGGACAGTGATTATATTTGGATATAATTGGACGTAAGCTCTCTATATACATCCATTCCCCATTCCTTTGGACTTGCGGCTCTCCGTTATTTCCTGTCCCAGGATCAGTGCATGAATGATAGACAAGCAGCGTTTATTTTTTATTGTACAGAGTTCTGCCTTGAGCATAATTATTTTGAGAATCAATTTTGTGTACAAATTCAAGGCACTGCGATGGGCATGAATTTTGCTCCCTCATATGCCAACCTAGCTATGGGTTTTTGAGAACACAAGTACATATGGAACAATAACCCCTATTTTAGGCATCTTATATACTATGGCAGGTATATTGATGATATTGTTATTTTGGAATGGTTCCCTACAGGATACAGCAGACTTTGTCAATCACTGCAATGACAAGCCATAAGGCTTAAGGTTCACTTATGTCTCAGATGTGGATAAATTGGCATTTTTGGATCTTAAGTTGTATCATGATAAGGACACAATACATTCTAGGAATTATTCAAAACCTACTGCCAGTAACTCACTGTTGCATTACAGAAGTTGTCACTACTATAAGTGGAAGAATAACATACCCGAGGTCAATTCTGTTGCCTCAAACTTAATTGTACAAACCACAATGATTTTATTGAGGAGAGTAGTGTGCTTAGTAAGAAACTGAGAGATAAAGGATACCCAGAATCATTGATCCAAGAGGCCTACACGTATCATTTATCAGAGCACACAAGATGTTTCAGATCAATCAGTCCGGTTTACCACCAGATTCCATTATGACCTCCAAAAAATGTAATTCATCTTAAAAAAACACTGGCCAATACTTTTAGAGGATTTACATCTGAAAACCCTCCTACCTAAATTTCCTAAAGTTACCCAGTAAGCTGAAACCTCTCCCCATTCAGCCCATTCCACATTTATCTTTACTCCCATTTTATGGCATGTTCCAGTGTAAAAAACCTTTATGCAAAACTTGCAATTATGTACAACATGGCCAGAAACATTTCTCCACCAATGGCAAGACCTATGATATCAATGAGTTTTATAATTGCTCATCTGATTTCGTAGTTTATTGCCTCTACTGTCCTTGCCACCTACTCTATGTGGGCCATACTATTCGTCCACTTAGATAAAGGTTTGGAGAACATTGTAGAAAGATTGAGGATGAAAGGATAAACATAGTGTCCCTTGCCATTTTTCCAAGTGTCAAAAAGGCACCACTAATGGCCTCAAAGTATGGGTTTTAGAACAAATGCCCAAAAATCTGGGCAGAGAGGTTGTATATGCTGTTTGAACGTGAAACTTTTTGGATATATTCCCTTGCTACTTTGTCACATGGGGGAATCAATGAGATTTTGGAGTTGTCTACAATTTCATAAATATTCCATCCTATTTCAAGTTTTCTCCAATTAATTAATTGAATTAGGTTTATGTTCATTTTCTTAATGTCCATGTACCAGTTTTAAAAATACATTAAGGAATCCATATTTATATTTGATACATATTTCTTATAGATTTTTCAGCAATTTTTTCAGACCCAACAATCTATTATAAGACATTTTTAATGTATATATTCTTAGAGAAAATATGCCCCCAGTAATAACCATGCAATGATATTTTTATTATTAAGCTATTTTGAATTATTGTAATGTATTTCCATGTTGTGTATACGTGTTGTTTTTAAAATTCAGTATATTATGTATATGTTGCAGTATTGCTAATATACAGTTGTATTTATCCCCATTAAATAGTCCCATTAATATTCTTTTCCCTTTCCCTTTTATATACTTCCCCCCCTCACCCCTTTTTTCTTTGTCCACCTTCCCATTTTTATTTTCATCTTATTGCTACCATTTGTTTAAGTACCCACATTGTCAGATGTTTTTCATAGTGTTCTCAGATAATGGCTGATCTGAGGCAGGGAAGGTATCAAGCACTGATGGTTGCTGTGGTGGGGGGAGACAGAATAGGCAGTGACAGGCTGAGTGTGCAGGGGCTCTTCTGTTCTGATCCTAGTTTTAGCAGGGCTGGCTGTAGTGGGTGAGTTAGGAGGAGAGCACTCGCCCAGTAGATCAGAGGATCGAGGGAGACCTGGATATGATGTGGAGCCTTGGTTGGAGTATGAGGAACTGCACTGTCATTTCACGGCTGCCGCTGGTGCCATCTTGGCCGCTTGCCAGGTCCGGCGGGGGTAGTAATCTGTGAGCTTCCGCGGCAGTTTAGAATCCTTCCTTCACTTCAGCATTGTTTGAGTGCTCAGGTGGGATCGCTTTCCCTTCTCTAGTGTCGCTGAAACAGTCGCTCAGGCGGGAAATACTGAGGTGGTAAGGGACTAGGCAGCCATCCACAGGAGCCATCAAGCCATGCCCCTTGTCAGATGTTTTTTGTTACCTTGCATTTGTTATATATAAAAAACTAGAGTTTGTAGTCTTCTTGCGCACATTAGGTGTTTGTTCTACACCATCCCCACTAGATGGCATCAAACGGCAGCACACATAAGGCCCATAGGAGCCTATGTCCTTTAAGCTTGAGAAAGGCATGCTCCTGTTGAACACAGTGTGCGCATGCGCCAAAACATTGTCGCACTCTTAGAGATGCCTGTGTCTCTAAGCTGACCAGAGCCAAGCCTCGATTTCAGCCCTAAAAGACTGATATCCTGCTGGAAAGGACCCCATTCTTTCTTATGGACGGATTTTTCCCCACAGGTTGACCACTCTGGGTAGATGCCACTATCTGAGGAATATTTGTGCTGAACTCGCCTTAACCACATGTAAGTGGATAAATATATCTGTATATCTAATAAATTTAACTGATCCTGATTCGGAGCCTAGAGGGAGCGCAACCCGCCTGCATGCAGTAATAACATTGCTCAGTAACTGTTGAAACTCTAGGCATCTTATGCCGCGTACACACGATCAAACAATCCGGTGGAAAAGTCCGGCAAACTCAAGTCCGCCAAACAATCCCCCCGTGTGTAGCCTCCGGCATACTTTTTTGACCCGACAGTACGGCGGACTTAGAATTTCGGTTTGCACAAAAATTTGCACGCCGTACTCGCATTTCGACGGACAATCCGGCCGTTTGTATGCAAGTCCGCCATACTTTTGAAATGAGCGGACTTTTCCCGCCCGGAGAAAAGTCCGCTCATTTCGAGCGGGTCTCCAGGTAGGCGGGGCCCGCGAAGGAGACGTCGCTGGCCCCGCCGCCTGGTATGAACTTAAAGGGGAACCCCAACGCCGAAAAAAATCGGCGTGGGGGTCCCCCCCAAGTCCACAACAGACCTTTGTCCGAGCACGCTACCCGGCCGGCCAGGAAAGGGGGGCGAGCGAGCGCCCCCCCCTGAGCCGTACCAGGCCGCGTGCCCTCAACATGGGGGGTGCCTTGGGGAAGGGGGGGCCGCGCGGCCCCCCCACCCCAAAGCACCTTGTCCCCATGTTGATGAGGACAAGGGCCTCTTCCCGACAACCCTGGCCGTTGGTAGTCGGGGTCTGCGGGCGGGGGGCTTATCGGAATCCGGGAGCTCCCTTTAATAAGGGGGCCCCCGGATACCGGCCCCCCACCCTATGTGAATGAGTATGGGGTACAATGTACCCCTACCCATTCACCTGTAAAATAAAAGTACAAAAAAAACACAACACACGAGATAAAATACTTTATTGCACAGCTCCTGGGGTCTTCCATCTTTGGGGGTCTTCTTGCCGGACTCCTCTGCTATCTTCTTGTAGCTCTTTTGCTAGTGGAGGAGTCCGGCTTCCTTCCTCCCCGCCCACCTTTTCTCCCGACTTCGGGGGTCTTGTCCCCCTCTTCAGTTCTTCTTCCCTGGCCGGCCGGGTAGCGTGCTCGGACAAGGGTCTGTTGTGGACTTGGGGGAACCCCCACGCCGATTTTTTTCGGCGTTGGGGGTTCCCCTTTAAGTCCATACCAGGCGGCGGGGCCAGCGACGTCTCCTTCGCGGGCCCCGCCTACCTGGAGACGCGCTCGAAATGAGCGGACTTTCCTCCGCGTGTGTGGGCGAGTCCGTTCATTTCTAAAGTACGGTGGACTTAGTACGGCGGCCTTAGTACGCCGTATTAGTCCGCTGAAAAAGTGCCGTGTGTGGGCAAGTAGCCCGTTCGAAAATTCCGACGGACAGTTTGGCGGACGTCCGCCAGACTAAGTACGTCGGACAGACGGCTACGTGTGTACGCGGCTTTACAGATGCTGAGTGTACTATATACATGCATCACAGGCAGTGTAAAATGTTAAATGAAAAAAATTTAATTGCTAAAATGTTAAATGGGTTTTTTTGGTAGACGATACTGTATATAGTAAGTAATTTCTAGCAAAACAACTCTTACCTACTAGCATGTTCGTTTAGATTTCAGGAATAGAAATAACAAGATATGAAGAACTTCACATCTCATAAACACAAAACCAAGAATCAATAATTTACAAGAAATCTTTTTTCCCATGATTGTACCCAAAAACCTAACCCACAGATAAAACCACAGCCTTCCAGTTCTTCTTTAAGACTGGAAGCAGGGTGTTTGGGAGTTATTTGCTTCCTCTATATGGTTTGTTCCAGTGCCAGATAGGCAGAGTGGGCATTGGCCTATGGGCCCCACACTGTTTGAGTGGCCCATGGCAACAGATTAAAATAATAATAATTTGATCTTGAAAGAAAATTACAGTGAAGTTATCTTAAATTATTTACAGAAGATAGAAAAAGTGAATTACTCAAAGAAACTTAAACTTTACATTAACCTCCCTAGCTGTATGATTATGTCTGATTTTTGAATGTCAAAGCGGTACATTGTTTTGCATGGAAAGTTGGCATTTTATATTGTAGGCCTGTAATTCTTAGGAATAACTCACTTAAATCTGTCCAAATAAGAGTCTAGTAGACATCCAAAATATTCAAATAAACCATCTGGTTTGACCTGCACTATTTAGAGCCCTCCTTCTTTTTTCCATATTTTTTTTGGAATGCATGAGGAATTGTTTGGGCGATATCCATCTGGATTATAGAATGCCTGTGGAGTCTTGGGACTGAGAGTCGGAGATACCACGCAGGACCTGCCTCATATCCTTCTGTGTATAACACCCGATCCAGACCTCATAGGATTTCAAGCCTGTTTTGACCCACTGTCGTATGACATGTGTGTCCATCCTAGTTGGTAAGAGTATTTATTTACTTACCTTCGAAGTGTTGCTGAGAGTGACTACAGACAATCAGTTTACCATCCCCATTGGCTTGGTGTCACCGCAGCAGGAAGAGCTCTTCCTTTCACATGTTTTGAGGACTGCTATTTTGTGTTCAATTTACATAGTCACTGTGTTCAAACACAGCTTTTTTTATACGTGTAATTTTCTTTCATACACATTGTTTTCAGGCACATTCACTATTTTATTTTAGTGTGTATATTAGCACTACACTGTTGCTTTACTATTCCTGTTGGATTATGGTATAGGATTATGCGTCCCAGCTATGAGTGCTTCTGTACCACACACCCCAATGATTAATGCTGTGGAGGAGCACAGATGTGAATTTTTAAAACATTTTTATTGAGATGGAAAATAGCATAGGACATTACAGAGAAAGCTGAAATGGCAAAACACTTACGTATTCCAGTAAAGTATACATGTATGCAAGGTAAAATTAAACATCTCAAGTATTTTCATTCTGTATTTGCATAGAGAGTGTAGAGGGAGGGAAAGAAAAGGAAAGTAGAAAAGGAAAACAGAGTTAAGGTAGGAAGGGGGAAAAGAGGAGGGAAAGAAGAAGAAGAGGGAGAGTGCAAAGATGAACCAATTAATGGGAACTCTATTTGTTACAATATATATATTGACATATTTTAGAATGGTAAACGACTATAAAGAGGGAGTAAATAGTGCCAATGACCGAAGTACAAGTATGACAACTAAGCAAAGCTGGCTCTAAGTTGAGGTCATAATCTCTGCTTATTTGGGGGGGGGGGGATCTTAACACCAGCCAACATGCCCACTTTATAGTGAAAGGTGATTGGGTGTTGTGTAGTGCTTAGGTAAGATCTTCCATGGTGTAGGTATGATCAACCGTTGTAACCATAACTTCAGGGTAGGTATTTGTTGCTTTTTTCCAAAATAGAGGAATCATAGACTTAGCAGCATTTAACAAGTGTGGTATGATGAAGCGTTTATACATTTTAATGAATTAAGGGGAGCAATGGAAGAGCGTGAACCAGGGATCATCAGGAATAATAATTCCAGTGAGAAAAGAGCTCTAATGTCTGACCAATATTGTCATATATTGTGACATGTCCACCAAATGTGAGCATGTGAGACGGTAGTCAGGTGACATTTGATGCAATCATGGTGGAGAGTAATGGCATCTTGTCAGTAATTTAAAGTTCCTCTCTGCCATTTTGGAAGAAATTGAGAAAACGCAAGCCAGCTGTAGAATTTTGTCTTGTTGGTCCTTTGAGAGAATACATTTTAAGTCTTGCTCCCAGACCGCCAGATAGGGAGGTATTTGGTGTAATCCAAAGCTTAAAGGGCAGCATAAAATTGGGAGATACCCTTTTTTTAAGCGAAGATGTGTTCAATGGGGGTGAGGTCTTTAAATGACCTTAATGGTTTTGGCAGGAAGTGTATGAACTGAGACAGTTGCTTGTAGCTCCATTCATCAAGTTTAGTGATTTGTTTTAAGCTGGGAGAGTGGATTGAGATCCCCAAGATGAAGTAGTTGGTGGAAGAATAGATTAGGAGTGTTGACCCATTAAAAAGGCAGCATCAATGTGTCCTGGGGAAAAATATGAATGACCCAAGACAGGCAGTATAAGTGAGTTATGTTTTTTTTTATTTCTTCATGACAGTCTCAAATTGCAAGGGTCAAGTAAGTTAGTGGAGATGAGGTGGGTGAGAGATCTCTGTATTGTTTTGGAATGCATGGCAGTATATGTAACAAGGTTTGGGATAGTTCGTATTCCAGGTTGATCCATTTGCTGGAGTGGTGGAAAGTCCATTCAGCTATTCTATTTAACACAACTACTTGAAAGTAACATTTGAAGTCAGGATTCAGGAAGAGCAATACCATCTTGAGATTTAGATCTACATAGAACTGATCTTGACAATTGGGGCCTAGCTCGTTTCCAGACATATTTACCAATAATAGACTGAGGGAGGGAGAAAAATCCAGGCGGGACCCCAAAGAGGATAATTTGGAACATAAATAGCAACCGAGGCAACAAATTCATTTTAACTGTGTTTATCTTCCCTAACCAAGTATGAACAAGTGAATTCCAGCAATTCAGGTCATGCTTGATGGCATTAAGCAATGGCATTTCATTACCTTGGAACAGTTTGTGAGGGAAGGGGGTAAGCATAATACCGAGGTATTTTAAGAGCAGCTCTGCCATGCAAATGGAAATGTAGACTTCAGAGTGTTAGCTTCTAAATGTGAAATGTTGAGGTCAAGTATCTGATTTAGTGAGGTTAATTTTAAAGTTGGAAATCAGACCAAAAGCTGAGAACATGGACATTAAGTTGGGTAAGGAAACGTTAGGTTGTTGGATAAAATTCACATATGCAGCATATTTGTGTTCTTTTGTTTATTTTAACAAGGGAAAAATGAACAGCGTCTTCTATAATTAGCATTAAGAACTGATACAAATAACAAACAGCACATCATCCAATATCATATAACAATAATCCTAAATCTGGGATAATATTTTTAATGCATATCAATTCAACCTTCAAATTGCTATCTGATCTTGGTCATGAGGGAACGCATACCCCAGATCCCAGACCCAGAGCAATATAACCCACCAGAATATTCCCAGTATAAAGAAAAGTATCAGACCATTCCCCTTCTTTCCTTCACATATACCATATGCATTCCATGAAGCATATTTGTGTTTTTTTAACCTACAGTGATACCATGAATGTTTGGGTTATGTCTGATACTGGATAAGAAGGGTTCAAGGGATAGTGCAAAGAGAAAGGGGGGCAGAGGACAGCCCTGACATGTGTCATTATGTAGGTTGAAAGGGTCACTAAGCAATCCATTGACTCTAATTTGGGCATTGGTTTGTTTGTAAAGGGCAGTCACTTGGTTAAGCATTCTAGGGCCAAAGCCTGTGTGGTCCCAATCCACTCTGTTGGAGATTTTTCAGTGTCTGTGGAGAGTAACAGGGGGGGCTGAGAAAAAAGTTGGGTATGGGCTATCACGATCACCATCCTAGGAAAATTGTCCTTAGCCTCCCTGCTGGGAATAAATCCTGTCTGAGCCAGAGGGACCCATCTCAGAAGCAAGGGGTGCAATCTCTTAGCCAATACTTTTGCATAGATCACGGCAGGTCAGATCTTTACCCGGTTTTGGAATAACGGTAATATGTGCGTGGAGTGTCTCAGGCCTAAAGAAGCCTTCTCCAGATATATAATTGGTATAGTGTGTTAATGGGCAGCCAGAAAACTTTTGAAGGTCTTGTAGTACCTGGCCGTATAGCCATCTGATCCAGGGGCTTTGCCAGATGTCAAATTAATAGTAAATTAAATTAATTAATTAATAGCAGTGTTCACGTTACCTTCCAAAATGTCTCAGTGGTGAGTTTAGGTGTGTCAGCTTTGGATAAAAAGTCAGCTAACAATGTCTTATGTATAGCAGGGTCGGAAACAGGGTGTTCTTTTTGGACGTCATATAGGTGTTGGTAAAAATCTCTGAATACTTTGGCAATAACCATAGAGGTATGAACCAAGGATTCTGTTTCCGATTAGATTTTGGAGATAAAGAGTGCTGATTCTTTTGATCAGAGTGCATGAGTGCAATTGACACAATTCGCAAGGAGATACCCAGCATTCAACTTCCTCCCCTACCCAACACATAAGGTCCAACACCACACTTAACCACTTCAGCCCCAGAGGATTTTACCCCCTTCCTTGCCAGAGCACTTTTTGCGATTTGGCACTGTGTCGCTTTAACTGTCAATTGCGCGGTCATGCGACGTTGCACCCAAACAAAATTGACGTCCTTTTTTTCCCCGACATATTTTGGTGATATTTGCTCACCTCTGCGGTTTTTATTTTTTGTGCTATAAACAAAAAAATTGAAACAATTTTGAAAAAAAAACACAGTATTTTTTACTTTGTGCTGTAATAAATATTCCATTTAAAAAAAAATATATATATGTTTTCCTCAGTTTAGGCGGATACGTATTCTTCTACATATTTTTGGTTAAAAAAATCGCAATAAGCATATATTGATTGGTTCGTGCAAAAGTTATAGCATCTACAAAATAGGGGATAGATTTATGGCCCTTTTTTAATGATGGCGATCTGCGTTTTTTTTGTGACTGCAACATTATGGCGGACACATCGGACACTTTTGACACATTTTTGGGACCATTCACATTTACACAGCGATCAGTGCTATAAAAGTGCATTGATTACTGTGTAAATGTGACTGGCAGGGAAGGGGTTAACACCAGGGGGCGCTGTTGGGGTTAATTATGTTACCTATGGGAGTGATTCTAACTGTGGGGGGAGGGGACTCACAAGGGGTGGAGACCGATCGGTGTTCCTCTGTACTGGGAACACACCATTGGTCTCCTCTCCACTGACAGGACGTGGATCTGTGTGTTTACATACACAGATCCACAGTCCTGCTGTGTTCCCGGGCAATTGCGGATGCCTGGCGGACATTGTGGCCGCTGGGCACGTGCACCGGCTCCCGAGCGATGCCGCGGGCATCCCTTAGATGGCCAGGAATGAGAGGACGTCATATAACGCCCGCCCAGGATGGGAGATCCCATATGCGGGCGTCATATGACTATACTCCGGTGCTGAAGTGGTTAATAATCTCCTCCTTCTGCCCAGTTACCACCGATGAAGTTGATAAAATCCTCTCCATGGCTCACCTCACCACTTGTCCCCTGGACCCTGTCCCCTCAGAATTACCGCGACCACCTTCCCACTCTATCCTAAACTTCCTAACCCACATGTTCAACCTCTCCTCCGGCACCTTTCCTTCCCCACTCAAACATGCACTGGTTACCCCCATACTTAAAAAACCCTCACTAGACCCCACCTGTTTGAATAACTTAAGACCCATCTCCCTGCTCCCATTTGCCTCCAAGCTCATCGAACACCTTGTCCATGACCGAATGAGTCGCTACCTCACAGACAACAACCTTCTCGACCCCCTACAGTCCGGCTTCCATCCAAAAGATTCCACTGAAACTGCCCTACTAAAACTCACCAATGACCTACTAAATGCTAAAACCAATGGCCATTACTCCATACTCATACTCGTAGAGCTCTCTGCTGGCTTTGGCACAGTTGACCACCTGCTCCTCCTCAATAAACTACACTCCCTTGGCCTCTGTGATTCTGCTTTATCCTGGTTCTCCTCCTACCTATCTTAGCACACGTTCAGTGTCACTTACAACTCCATGTCCTCCGCTCCTCTTCCTCTCTCTGTTGGGGTACCCAAAGGCTCTGTCCTTGGGCCCCTCCTATTCTATATCTATACCTCTTCCCTGGGCCAGTTGATAACCTCCCATGGCTTCCAATACCACCTTTATGCCGATGACACCCAGATCTATCTCTCCACTCCTCAACTCACCCCCTTGACTTACTGAATGACATATCGGTATGGATGTCATACCACTTTCTCAAACTCAATCTTTCTAAAATCGAGCTTGTAATATTTCCTCCTTCCCAGTCCCCCCCCCCCCCCATGACTTCACCATTAAGATCAACAGCACAACCATTGGTCCCTCCACACATGCCAGGATGCTGGGTGTAATCCTTGACTCTGACCTCTCCTTCAGCCCCCACATCCAATCACTGGCTAAATCTGGCCACCTTAACCTCCGCAACATCTCCAGAATTCGGCCCTTCTGGACTAATGACACCACAAAGCAACTTATTCATTACTTGATTATTTCCCGCCTTGATTACTGCAACTCTCTCCTTAATGGCCTACCCTTACGCAAGCTATCCCCCTTGAGTCTATTATGAATGCTGCTGCTAGACTAATACACCTCACTAATCGATCTGTGACTGCTGCCCCTCTCTGGCATTCCCTTCACTGGCTTCCCCTACCCCACCGTATAAAATTCAAAATGCTAACCACAACATACAAGGCCATCCACAACATTATAAAGAAAAGTCCATGAAAACTTTATGTTATCCAAAAAAGGAAGACGATTGCACCACAGTGATTCCACACTTCCTTATCACTATAGTGTCCCACCATCGACAAAATAGTGCGCTTACCAGGCGGTAAAAGCACAAGGAGCGTTTAGAGTACCAAGCCACCGACAGCTCCTCGCCTTCACCAGACACTTTATCCTTTATCCCTCAGGAACGAACGATCCATACACTGTAGCCGCTCCACATTCTCATAAGTAACCCAGTTTCATGTTTCGTTGCAAGAGAATTTCCAACTCCAACCACTAACGATCCAACTGAACCATACAATAACGACTCACGTGCACATGGCATCTTTTGCACATCAAGGATCCACAACAACTTGAATGACTCTCCTCATACACAGCGCCCACAGCACCCACCACTCCTCACACAGCGCCCACCAGACATTGGCGACCTATGACTGCCCTGGGGTGATGACTGCCCTGTGCAACTCCAAGGCTGGCATGCTATGAGCACACTATATGGGACATCCTTGATGTGCAAAAGACGCCATGTGCGCGTGAGTTGTTATTGTATGGTTCAGTTGGATCGTTGGTGGTTGGAGTTGGAAATTTTCTTGCAACGAAACGTGAAACTGGGTTACTTATGAGAATGTGGAGCGGCTACAGTGTATGGATCGTTCGTTCCTGAGGGATAAAGGATAAAGTGTCTGGTGAAGGCGAGGAGCTGTCGGTGGCTTGGTACTCTAAACGCTCCTTGTGCTTTTACCGTCTGGTAAGCGCACTATTTTGTCGGTGGTGGGACACTATAGTGATAAGGAAGTGTGGAATCACTGTGGTGCAATCGTCTTCCTTTTTTGGATAACATAAAGTTTTCATGGACTTTTCTTTATAATTGTATGGTTTTTTGATTCATATTATTTGGCGCAGCTCTTTTTTTATTTTCTATTTATGTTTATGTGTGTGTATCCCACTGTGGAGCAGCAGCCTTATATCCTGTGAAACATTTATTTGTACATTTTTTTTGGACTATTTGTATTTATTTCTAAGATTAATTTCTTGGATATTTATCTGAGAAAAATATTATTTTCTTGCTTGAATTTTTTTCTTCTTGCTTGATAAAGTAAGAAAATAAATTTTCCTTTCTTTTGGGGTCTCAGCGCGGTTTTATTTTCTTTTGTCATCCACAACATTGCCCCCCAGCTACATCACAAACCTCAATGAGTAAATAATATGCCACGCTGTAAATATGATCTCATCAAAAATATAAAAATATGTAAAAGATAATAGGATCAATATAAGAAACATCAGCTAAAATCAGACCAAATTGTAAAATAAATGAATTGAAAAGTGCTGTGCTATGTAATATGCACTATACACCCAATAATTGGATACCAAATGTATATATAACATAGGAACACACAAATATTGACCAATGGGGAAAGTGCCAATAAATAATAAATTAAAAAAAGGGAGTGGAAACTCAAATACACAGTAAATATACAGTGCTCTTGTGAAAAAAAAAACATATCGATTCGTAAAATTCATAAAGTTTGTAGAATTCCATAAAATATATGCTAGAAAAAAAATTATATATGTATATATAGCAAGTAATAAAGTGCTCATGTGCAAACAGAGTGTCCTGCTTTGTTTCTAATCATTATGCAGGTTAGTTCATGCAATCACAAAACAGCTTGGTAGGTGTTCAAATGTGCCAAGGTGTCCTCCATCCAGTGATCCCCTAGGTAGTGAACGCTTACCTTAGACCTTAGAGCGTGCGACTAAGCGATTAAGCCAAGTCAAAACAAGCATTGGAACCTCCTCTGGGCTCAGAAGGGAAAAACTGCATCCAGGGCTCCTCAGTGAAATACCTCAGTTTATGCAAAAGTAAAAGCTCTTTATAGTGTAGTAGGTTTAAACAATTTAATGAACACAAGCAAACAAACCCTAATAAAGGGTACTCACATTTATAAAGTGCGTCTAGTGCACCACTCTATTGCCAGCAATAAACAATAAGATTAGATACCAGAAAGGTATGGGGGTGATGTGCATTTCCTCCTATGGCAGGTAGACTGCTTCTCATGCCGTCCTATCCCCTCCCCAATGCGTATTCGATACAGGGAATTGGTATCTACTTCAGGGGGAAGTAGATACGAATATATATTATCTTTTGTACCACCACCCCCTCCCTTTAGAATGTAAGCTCTATGAGCAGGGCCATTCCTGTCCCTTCTGTAGTGAACTGTACTGTAATTGTGCTGTCCCCCCCCCCCCCACATTGTAAAATGCTGCATAAACTGTTGGTGCTATATAAATTGTGTATAATAATAGTAATGTGCCAGTAATTTACTAGGCTTTTTTTTCCATTCGTAAATATCTCTGTGTACTTGTTGTTGGAAAACTTGCTTATACCACTTTCTTGTTAACTTTATAAAGATAGAGGGATCGGTAGTGTACTTGTGGAGGCTTTCTAGTTCGCCCACCTGTCTCAAGAGTTCTTGAAGAGCGAGTGAGTGTTACTTTTTTTATGAGAACCAAGTTCTCTCAGCTTGCCTCTTAGAAAGACCTTAGATGCCTCCCATCTGAGTGCAGGAGAAATATCCTTACTGGCATTATCGGCAATGTATTGTTGGAGATGCGTTGAGAGGGCGACTACGCTGGTCGGGTTCAAGAGGAGGGAGTCGTTAAACTTCCAGTTGGTTGATCTAGGCAGGATCATTGGTATGGAAAATCATGCAGAGATGGGAGGCATGATCAGAAAGTGTAGTCACTTTAATATCAGCAGCTTTAATCCATTCTAGGTGGGAATGGTCGAAAAAATGTAGTCAATTCGTGATAAGGAGGAATGGAGTGGGGAGTAATCATAGTCTCGGTCGGTGGGATGTATCGTCTGCCATTAGTCAGTTAACTGGTCTCTTCCCCTTGTCAAGTAGAGCAGGGAGGCATTACAGAAGGAGAAGAGGCAGTGAATAATTAGGTCTCCCTTATAGGACCTAGGCAATGCTGCTCCTGCTATGAGACCTCATTACAAAGTCCTGGAAAAGTTTTTTTTTTGGCACAATCATCAGGTAAAATTGTAAACAATAAAGTGCACAATTAAGGAAAAAGGCACCCCGTTCCATATCCAGAAAGCAGGTATATTTTTGAGTTTCCGGTTTATACATTATAATATGGTAGCAATAATATGGAATACCAATCATGTGAAAACTTGAAAATAATAATAAACATTACTTTAAGGTGAACACTGCAAGGACAGTACAGTGATTTAGTGGCTAGCTCTTCTGCATTTTAGCAATAGGATCCTCAGTTTGAATTCCAGCCAATACACAATCTGCATGGGGTTTTCATATTCTCCCTGGGTTTGCATGGGTTTCCTCCCAAATTCCAAAAATATGTTGGTAAATGAATTATCTAAACAGACCCTAGTACGTATGTGAGATAGGAAGCTTAGAATATAAGCTCCTTGAGGATAGGGACTGATGTGAACGTACAATATGTAAAGTGTTGTGTAAAATAAGTGCAAAGTAAAAATACAGTATACGTTTGTTTTAAATGATTATAGTGAATCATTCCAGCAGCTTCCTATACGTTTTTATAATACCAGATATTTCTAAGCGTCTGTTGTTACAGGGTACGATATCTGAACATTGTGTTGTCATCAGCATACCATAGACAGCCCATTGACAGCCCTGTTGTCTGAACTTGTCAGTATCACATATAACAGATGATGTCAATTAGTACTTTAAATGTCTAGCCATCATGTTAAATTGCAGGTGTATTAAAAAAAAATGCAAATTCAGCAAACAGAAAATACATCTATTTACCAACCAAGAGCCTCAGTGAATTTGCTTAAAGTCATCAAACATTCTGCAGCCTTGGGCTATCCATGATTCAAGGCTATATAACATAAAAAATAAATGTTATTGACATGTGATCATGTGGACAGCAAACTAAATAGACATAAAATACTAAGGAGAACATGCACAGGTTTCTTAAAGCACACTGCCTTCCCGACAAGACAGAAAAAAAACATTAACTTTGTAAATAGTCTATTCCCTCTTTTGGATCCTAATTCTGTTGCAAGCCTTTGGAATGATTGATTTAAAGAATTTTTTTCTTATTTTGATAGCAGTTTGTGGATCTGCATAATGCTATCTACAACTAAAACTCGAGGCTTCGCATATACTCAGCATTTTGCATTTTGGATTCAACAAAAAAATTGCAAGTCAAGGTGGTCATCACTGAGTATAAAATTCATTTATTGAACTCCCATTGTGTAAGAATGAATGTTTTCTAATAATTCATGGCTTAAAGCTAAACTGCTGGGAAAATGTAAAATTGTCTTTTGCAGTGGGGCTGCACCACAAGGGTTAATTGCTTGTTTTGTCTAGGGAAGAGGAGAAACACTTTTACTTACTTATTCAATAGCTTTCCCCTGCATTTTGGAGGCTTCCAGAATATAGAGGGTTGGTAGAGTCAAATAGGCAGCTTGAATATGTATTGTGCTGCAGCCAATCCCTGTGATTGGGGAGGATGGACATAAATAGTTGGGGTTCTGGAGCAGCTGGGTTCTTGTGCTATAGAAATTACAGTCTCAGGGACTGCTGAAATCTGTTGATGCTTATTGAGGTCCCAGCTACAGTAGAGCTGGGGGGGGGGGGGGGGTGTCTATTCCTATTTACCTTTGGAGCTAAACCAGCAGTTTCACCTAAGGATCTGGAACTGGAGAATTTACTGAAGAGTGCCTGGTGGAGGATGGAAGATGTGTAGGTGCGTTGGGACATTGTGAGTACTGACCTGAGCTCAGGATCCTAGTAATTGTGGGCTGTTCTACTTTTGGGGTACCAACAGTAGCTCTCTTTGGGACAGCTTCTACAGGGTCTCAGTTCTGGCCTTCCTCTTTGTTTTTGGCTTACGGACTGTTCAAAGAAGTTTCACCTAGTGAAGTGGGCCGCCTATTTTAGCATTTTTGGACTATCCCATACCCCCAAACCCTCTCCTGTTACAAGTTCTACAAGCAATAAATCATAAAAAGACATCCCCTTGACTGTATGAGCTTAAATTAATCAACCGTTGGCTGTGTGATTGGTAGCCTCTGTACTGCTTAGAGAGGAACCAGTTAAGAATAGTGGCTCCTATGGGGTAGCGCTACACATGGCTTTTGGAAAGCAGGGAATTTACAAAACAAAGCAATTACGCAATTCATATTCAAGAAATAAAAATAAATGAACAAAAAATTTAAATACAACCCTACATCTATAAATCCTCAAATGTGATAAAAAACATATACATGTTTAATTATCTATAAACAAATAATTGTATCATAAATAAATAGGTTCATTAAGGGTTGGTTAATATAAAAAAATAGTGCGGGAAAGGCAGGTTTCCGTGTACATTTCCCACACTGCTGGTGAACACGCTGGCCCTATGAAAGTGTAATGGGTGTTAATAATTTGTTATTGGTACCCCAAATGCATCTCACAAATGCAGCATGTTTGTGGGCACCAAATCGTATGGTATTGCAGCACCAAGTGGTTTGGTGCAGTGCATTCTGAAAAAGTAGTGCTTGCACTACTTTTTCCATGTTCCAGTGCACTTTGCAGCCCATTCCACTGAATAGGTTGCCAAGCTGGACTGCACTGGAATTCTTAGAGGAAGTATTGAAACAAACAGCAATGGGACCTAAGATGTTAGGGAGGATTATGGCCTTATATAAAAATTCAAGGGCTAAAGTGAGAATAAATGGGATATTATCAGAATATATAAAGATTTCAAATGGAACCCGACAAGGGTGTCCTTTATCACCACTTTTATATATTATGATGATGGAACATCTTATGAAGGCTATAAGAATAAATAAGGATATTATGGGGATAAAGGTTAAAGGTAAAGAATATAAGATGGCTGCTTATGCAGATGATCTTTTATTATACATAACTAACCCTATAATTACCATACCAAATTTAATAAAAGAGTTCGAGAGATTTGGTGAAATTAGTAATTTTAAAGTAAATTACAACAAATCTGAATTAATGAATGTTACATTAGAAGAAAAAATGCAAACTGTTTTACAAAAGAATTTCCCGTTTAAATGGAAGCAAGATGCGATAAAGTATTTGGGAGTATATATTCCAAGAGATTTAAAACTCTTGCAAGATATGAATTATAACATGGCAATTCAGAAGTAGGGATGAGCTTCATGTTCGAGTCGAACATACGTTCGACTCGAACATCGGCTGTTCGTCCGTTCGGCGAAGTCCGAACATTTTGGTCCGTTCGCGCCAAATTTGTGTGGCGCTCACGGCCCACAATGCACTGCGATGTCGCAGTGCATTGCTGGCTCATGATTGGCCAAGCATGCACTGTGACCCCGCATGCTTGGCCAATCGCAGCGCCAGCAGCGAGGAGAGCCATGATTGCATCCTGCCTGTGGCCAATCATAGCTCAGGCTGTGTAGTGCTCGCCCCACACTATATAAGGCCGCCCGCGCGGCAGCCTTGTGTAATGTGTTGGCGTCTGAAGCAGTGGGTGTTCTGTGTACCTTCAACACAGTACACACCGATCGTTTTTGGCCGATTTTCGATCTTGCTGTTGTGTAGTGGTTGTTGTCTGCATGCCCTGACCGCAGTATACACCGCTATATTCACCTCACCTATATAGCTTGTGATCTATCTTTTATAATAGAGCTTGCAGTCAGTAGTGTTAGGAGCTAGGGCGTGCTGTCTGCGTGCTCTGTACCCAGTACATACCGCTATATCCACCTACATAGCTGTTCTCTATTTGAGCCCACTTGCCATCTGCAGGAGTTATTGGAAGTTGTGTGTTCCTCCAGCACAGCACAGTATACATCTGTATATACCCCTTTATCTCTGGTGTTCTATAATAAAGGCATCTGCAGGAGTTAGTGGGTGTTGTGTGCCTCTAGCACAATATACACTACCCAACTGCTTTTTTACCCAACTCCCTTCAGGCCATTACCATGTCTGGAAGGCCAGCAAGGAGAGGCAGACAGGCGCGAGCCGATAAAAGAGGGCAAGCAGGCTCTGTGTCTAGAGACAACAGTGCTGGTTGTGGACGCGGTGCATTGTCATCAGCACGTGGCCATGGGACACGCTTGTCCTTCTTTTCGGCAGCTGGACATGTTGAGCCGCAACATGCCAACGACTTGGTAGAGTGGATGACCAAGCCCTCTTCATCCTCCTCATCCTCTCTCACCCAGTCTCAGGGTACTAGCAAAGCAGCCGCCAACGCATCGTCTTCCCTCCTCTCAATGTCATCATCAGTGACTCCTTCCCTAGACCCACCACGTCCTCCTGAGGAGTCTCCTGAACTCTTTGAGCACAGTGTTGGGTACATGCTCCAGGAGGATGCCCAGTGTTTTGTGGGCTCTGATGATGACACTCAGCTAGAGGAAGGCAGTAGCGTGAGTGCAGAGAGAGGGGATGCTCAAGAAGGACAGCAATCTGGCAGTCATGTTCCACAAGCTGCAGCATACTGCCAGGTTTGCTACAGCGATGAAGAGGGAGGGGATGATGAGGGCACTGACTCCACGTGGGTGCCTGGAAGGAGAGAGGAGGAGGAGGAGGAGGAGGAGGCACATGTCCAACGAGGCAGGATGCCCTCCGGGGGCCAGCTTAGGGGCAGCACACCGACTGAATCACACCGCAGAGCTCCGCCTGTGCAGGGCGCTGCCTCTGCGCGTTATTCTAAAAGTTCTTTGGTGTGGGCCTTTTTTGAGATGAGTGCATCAGATCGCACCGCTGCTATTTGCAACATATGTCTCAAGCGTATCTCGCGTGGCCAAAACATCAGCTGCTTGGGCACCACATGCTTGACCAGACATATGTTGACCTGCCATGCAGCTCGTTGGCAAGCGTACCTCAAAGACCCACACCAAAGAACAAAGCGGACCTCTCCTTGCTCCTCATCAGCTGGCATCTCCTACCCCACTAGACCTTCAGTCCTCTCTGAAACCTGCTCTGAGAGGAATGAAGGTGTAGAATTAGGTGTGTCACAGCCAAGTACTTCCGGGAACTCTGCTAGCGGTACACCCACGTCCGATTATAGCAGGCAAATGTCCCTGCCCCAGCTGCTGGACCGGCGAAAGAAGTTCACTCCCAGCCATCCACATGCCCAGCGGTTGAATGCTAGCTTGGCTAAATTGCTAGCACTTTAACTGCTGCCTTTTCAGTTGGTAGACTCGGCCCCCTTCCGTGAGTTTGTACAATGTGCGGTTCCTCAGTGGCAGGCCCCCAAACGCCACTTTTTCGCACGGAAGGCGATTCCGGCTCTCTACCGGCATGTGGAAGGCAATGTCCTTGCCTCGCTGGACAGGGCGGTCAGCGGTAAGGTGCATATTACCGCTGACTCATGGTCCAGCAGGCATGGACAGGGACGTTACCTGTCTTTCACGGCCCATTGGGTCACTCTTCTGGCAGCTGGGAAGGATGCAGGACAAGGTGCAGTAGTGTTGGAGGTTGTTCCGCCACCATGCCTCCAAAATGCTACTATTGGTTGTGACACACCTCTCTCCTCCACCCCCTCCTCTTCTTCTTCCTCCATGGCCTCTTCCAGTGCTCTGTCCTCAGAACCAGCGGTGCTTCGTAGGCGTTCCAGGGGCTACGCAAGTACGCAGGCAAAACGATGCCATGCCGTGCTTGCGCTGGTTTGTTTGGGGGACAGGAGCCACACTGGGGCGGATGTTTTGTCAGCTTTGCAGGGGCAGGCCGAGAGGTGGTTGACGCCACACCAGCTTAAGCCAGGAATGGTGGTTTGTGACAATGGCACCAACCTCCTCCCCGCCCTCCGACAGGGACAACTGACCCATGTGCCCTGTGTAGCTCACGTCCTTAACCTGGTGGTGCAGCGGTTCTTGGGCAGGTACCCCGGCTTACAGGATGTCCTGAAGCAGGCCAGCAAAGTCTGTGTGCATTTCTGCCAATCATTTAATGCCTGTGCTCGGCTGGCTGAGCTCCAAAAGGAGTTGAACCTGCCCAAGAACCGCCTTATATGTGACATGCCCACCAGATGGAACTCAACGTTGGCCATGCTGCAGCGGCTGCACACGCAGCAGAGGGCCATCAATGAGTACCTGTGCGACTACGGCACCAGGACAGGGTCAGGGGAGCTCGGTTTTTTCTCACCACGCCAGTGGGGCATGATCAGGGATGCATGCACTGTCCTGTCACTGTTTGAGGAGGCCACAAGGATGGTGAGCAGTGACAGTGCATGCATCAGTGACACTGTACCTCTTGTCCACCCCTTGGAGCATACGCTGCGTGGAATAATGGACAGGGCACTTGAGGCAGAACAGAGGCAGGAAGAGGAGGACTTCCTTGCCTCTCAAGGCCCCCTTTATCCAGACAGTGTTCCTGCTGTGCCACCCATCACACAGGAAGAGGATGAGGAGGAGGAAGAGGAGGAGGAGGATGATTGTGTCAGCATGGAGGTGGAGGCTGGCACTTAGCATCAGCAGCATCAGCAGCAGCAGCAGCAGTCTTGTAGGGATGATTTACAGTCCCAAGAAACACGTGGACTTGTACGTGGCTGGGAGGAGGTAGCTGCGGATCATGTTGTCCTTAGTGACCCAGAGGACTCCGGACCGAATGCCTCAGCTAACCTACGCTGCATGGCCTCCCTGATCCTGCAAAGCCTGCGGAAGGATCCTCGTATTCTTCGGATCAAGGAGAGGGACCATTACTGGCTGGCCACTCTCCTTGATCCACGGTACAAGGGTAAGGTTGCCGACCTTATCTTGCCATCGCAGAGGGAGCAGAGGATGAGACATCTCCGGGAGGCCTTGCAGAAAGATCTGTGCAACGCGTTCCCCGAGACTGGGAGGTTACAAACTCCTGGTCCTGGACAACGTGTTGCTGAGGCATCGGTCAGAAGGAGCGGTGGAGAAGGTGGCCGTCTGACTGATGCTTTCAGACAATTTTTTAGTCCGCAGCCCCAAGGTATGATCGGTTCCAGCACCCATCTCCAGCGTCTGATTTACATGGTGCAGGAATACCTAGGGGCAAGGTCAGACTTGGACACCTTTCCCACCGAAAATCCTCTGGCTTACTGGGTCTTGAGGATGGATCACTGGCCAGAGCTTGCACAGTATGCAATTGAGCTACTGGCCTGTCCTGCATCCAGCGTTCTTTCGGAACGCACCTTCAGTGCTGCTGGTGGCTTTGTTACCGATCACAGGGTCCACCGAATCAGTTGATCGACTGATCTTCATCAAGATGAATCAGTCTCGGATCACCCACAGCTACCAAGCACCTGAAGCTGATGTAACAGAATAATTTTTTTTGAAATATCACATCCCTTCAAGACTGCCTATGCTGATGCTGAGTGACTGTCCTGTTATGTTGATTGTCTATCCTCTTCCTCCTCCGCTGATATGTTGGAAGAACATTTCTGGTTCTGGTTGATGCCATCAGCCCAATTTTTCTGCCCCTGTTTAACAGGGGCGTTTAAGTACAATTTTTGATGCAATGCTTTGCAGCAGGGCTAATTCCTGCAATCAAACAAGAGTATATGGGAGAGGTTGCAGTGTGCTGGCACCAGCACCAGTGCCTAAGGCCCAATTTTTCTGCCCCTGTTTAACAGGGGCGTTTAAGTACAATTTTTGATGCAATGCTTTGCAGCAGGGCTAATTCCTGCAATAAAACTAGAGTATATGGGAGAGGTTGCAGTGTGGTGGCACCAGCACCAGTGCCTAAGGCCCAATTTTTCTGTCCCTGTTTAACAGGGGCGTTTAATTACAATTTTTGATGCAATGCTTTGCAGCAGGGCTAATTCCTGCAATAAAACTATATATGGCAGAGGTTGCAGTGTGGTGGCACCAGCACCAGTGCCTAAGGCCCAATTTTTCTGCCCCTGTTTAACAGGGGCGTTTAAGTACAATTTTTGATGCAATGCTTTGCAGCAGGGCTAATTCCTGCAATAAAACTAGAGTATATGGGAGAGGTTGCAGTGTGGTGGCACCAGCAGCAGTGCCTAAGGCCAAATTTTTCTGCCCCTGTTTAACAGGGACATGTAATTACAATTCTTGATATAATATTTCACAGGAGGACCCCTTCCTGTGCCCACCCAGAGTAACGGTGAGGACTTATAGTGTTGTGGCACCAGCACCACAACCACCAAAGGTCAATTTTTCTACCACTGTTCAACAATGGCATGTAATTACAATTCTTGATATAATCGTTCACAGCAGGGCGCTCCAGCGCCCACCAAGAGTCACTTTGAGGGCTTACAATGTTGTGGCAAAACCAACACCTTGTTCCGCCATTTCTGCATAGCATATAGGGCAGGCCCCTACTTTCAAACATCCAATTTACAAACATCTCCTACTTGCAAACGGAAGGAGACAACAGCAAGTGAGATGAAAAAAGATGGACGTCAAAACAAATTATACAGGGGTGATAACCCTTCCCTATGTTTTCCAAAAAGCTTAAAAATTGTTTTTTTGACTGGAGCTACACTTTAAAAATGTACCAGTTGAAAATTACAAACAGATTCAACTTAACACAACAAACCTACACAGTCCCTGTCTTGTTTGCACCGCCTGTATACTGCTGTTCTGAGTATATAGAGCCTGGGGGCCACACGCATTTCCTTTTTTTAATATGGGTACAGGGTTCCCCTTAATATGCGTACAAGACCCAAATAGGCTGGTAATGGGCAGGGAGGGCTACCCATGCCATTTTTCTCAATGATTTTCAACCATATTGCAGGAACCAGATATAACATTAAAACCGCAAGCAGTTTTAAATGGTGTTATTTCCGTTTAATGTCATTTTGTGCAGGGACTGTTCTAAACACGGGAAACACGTGGCACTTCACAGGCATACTACAGACACCCCCCAGGCACCATATTTAAAGGAATATTTCACTTTTTTTTTTCACTTTAATCGCCATTAAAATCAGTGCTCCTGCCAAAACGGCCATTTTTAAAAACATTTTAGGCATTGACCCATGTCCCCTGGGGCAGGAGCCAGGTCCCCAAACCCTTTTTAGGACAGTATCTTGCATATTAGCCGTTAAAATTAGCACTTTTAATTTCGAACGTTCGAGTCCCATAGACTTCAATGATGATGGAACATCTTATGAAGGCTATAAGAATAAATAAGGATATTATGGGGATAAAGGTTAAAGGTAAAGAATATAAGATGGCTGCTTATGCAGATGATCTTTTATTATACATAACTAACCCTATAATTACCATACCAAATTTAATAAAAGAGTTCGAGAGATTTGGTGAAATTAGTAATTTTAAAGTAAATTACAACAAATCTGAATTAATGAATGTTACATTAGAAGAAAAAATGCAAACTGTTTTACAAAAGAATTTCCCGTTTAAATGGAAGCAAGATGCGATAAAGTATTTGGGAGTATATATTCCAAGAGATTTAAAACTCTTGCAAGATATGAATTATAACATGGCAATTCAGAAGTAGGGATGAGCTTCATGTTCGAGTCGAACATACGTTCGACTCGAACATCGGCTGTTCGTCCGTTCGGCGAAGTCCGAACATTTTGGTCCGTTCGCGCCAAATTTGTGTGGCGCTCACGGCCCACAATGCACTGCGATGTCGCAGTGCATTGCTGGCTCATGATTGGCCAAGCATGCACTGTGACCCCGCATGCTTGGCCAATCGCAGCGCCAGCAGCGAGGAGAGCCATGATTGCATCCTGCCTGTGGCCAATCATAGCTCAGGCTGTGTAGTGCTCGCCCCACACTATATAAGGCCGCCCGCGCGGCAGCCTTGTGTAATGTGTTGGCGTCTGAAGCAGTGGGTGTTCTGTGTACCTTCAACACAGTACACACCGATCGTTTTTGGCTGATTTTCGATCTTGCTGTTGTGTAGTGGTTGTTGTCTGCATGCCCTGACCGCAGTATACACCGCTATATTCACCTCACCTATATAGCTTGTGATCTATCTTTTATAATAGAGCTTGCAGTCAGTAGTGTTAGGAGCTAGTGCGTGCTGTCTGCGTGCTCTGTACCCAGTACATACCGCTATATCCACCTACATAGCTGTTCTCTATTTGAGCCCACTTGCCATCTGCAGGAGTTATTGGAAGTTGTGTGTTCCTCCAGCACAGCACAGTATACATCTGTATATACCCCTTTATCTCTGGTGTTCTATAATAAAGGCATCTGCAGGAGTTAGTGGGTGTTGTGTGCCTCTAGCACAATATACACTACCCAACTGCTTTTTTACCCAACTCCCTTCAGGCCATTACCATGTCTGGAAGGCCAGCAAGGAGAGGCAGACAGGCGCGAGCCGATAAAAGAGGGCAAGCAGGCTCTGTGTCTAGAGACAACAGTGCTGGTTGTGGACGCTGTGCATTGTCATCAGCACGTGGCCATGGGACACGCTTGTCCTTCTTTTCGGCAGCTGGACATGTTGACTCCACGTGGGTGCCTGGAAGGAGAGAGGAGGAGGAGGAGGAGGCCCAATTTCTCTGCCCCTGTTTAACAGGGGCGTTTAATTACAATTTTTGATGCAATGCTTTGCAGCAGGGCTAATTCCTGCAATAAAACTAGAGTATATGGCAGAGGTTGCAGTGTGGTGGCACCAGCACCAGTGCCTAAGGCCCAATTTTTCTGCCCCTGTTTAACAGGGGCGTTTAAGTACAATTTTTGATGCAATGCTTTGCAGCAGGGCTAATTCCTGCAATAAAACTAGAGTATATGGGAGAGGTTGCAGTGTGGTGGCACCAGCAGCAGTGCCTAAGGCCAAATTTTTCTGCCCCTGTTTAACAGGGACATGTAATTACAATTCTTGATATAATATTTCACAGGAGGGCCCCTTCCTGTGCCCACCCAGAGTAACGGTGAGGACTTATAGTGTTGTGGCACCAGCACCACAACCACCAAAGATCAATTTTTCTACCACTGTTCAACAATGGCATGTAATTACAATTCTTGATATAATCGTTCACAGCAGGGCGCTCCAGCGCCCACCAAGAGTCACTTTGAGGGCTTACAATGTTGTGGCAAAACCAACACCTTGTTCCGCCATTTCTGCATAGCATATAGGGCAGGCCCCTACTTTCAAACATCCAATTTACAAACATCTCCTACTTGCAAACGGAAGGAGACAACAGCAAGTGAGATGAAAAAAGATGGACGTCAAAACAAATTATACAGGGGTGATAACCCTTCCCTATGTTTTCCAAAAAGCTTAAAAATTGTTTTTTTGACTGGAGCTACACTTTAAAAATGTACCAGTTGAAAATTACAAACAGATTCAACTTAACACAACAAACCTACACAGTCCCTGTCTTGTTTGCACCGCCTGTATACTGCTGTTCTGAGTATATAGAGCCTGGGGGCCACACACATTTCCTTTTTTTAATATGGGTACAGGGTTCCCCTTAATATGCGTACAAGACCCAAATAGGCTGGTAATGGGCAGGGAGGGCTACCCATGCCATTTTTCTCAATGATTTTCAACCATATTGCAGGAACCAGATATAACATTAAAACCGCAAGCAGTTTTAAATGGTGTTATTTCCGTTTAATGTCATTTTGTGCAGGGACTGTTCTAAACACGGGAAACACGTGGCACTTCACAGGCATACTACAGACACCCCCCAGGCACCATATTTAAAGGAATATTTCACTTTTTTTTTTCACTTTAATCGCCATTAAAATCAGTGCTCCTGCCAAAACGGCCATTTTTAAAAACATTTTAGGCATTGACCCATGTCCCCTGGGGCAGGAGCCAGGTCCCCAAACCCTTTTTAGGACAGTATCTTGCATATTAGCCGTTAAAATTAGCACTTTTAATTTCGAACGTTCGAGTCCCATAGACTTCAATGGGGTTCTAAAGTTCGTTCGAATTTGGGGTCCGTTCGAAAGTTCTGGTGCGAACCGAACCGGGGGGTGTTCGGCTCATCCCTATTCAGAAGGTAAAAAAGCTTTTAGGTAAATATGATAAAATAACTTACTCGTGGTTTGGGAGAATAAATACTGTAAAGATGGAGATCTTACCAATTATGTTGTATATCTTTCAAACGGTACCCATTATACCATCAAAAAAAATTGTGAAAGACCTGAGAGAAATGTGGGCACATAAGACTCCCAGAGTAGGTAGAGAAATATTAATTAGAACGAAAAATAATGGTGGATTAGCAATGCCCGATTTTTTAAAATATCTTCAAGCAGCCTCTTTAATGAGAATAATAGATTGGCAGCATAATGCAAAAGACAAGCAATGGATAAAGTTGGAAGAAGATATATTAGGGGCTAAAATAAAACATCAGCCATGGATAAAACCTAAGTTAAGACCAGAGGAGAAGGAAATCCCTATATTTGTAAAAACAACTTTAAAAACCTGGGATGATATGATAAAAAAAAGAAAATTATCTTCCTTGATAGGCCCTATGACTCCATTATTTGCTAATCCCGAATTTAGACCATCTTTAAAGGATAATACATTTTTGAAATGGAATATGGAAGAACATGAATGGATAATACAAATTCTGAGTGATGGAAATGTGCCAACATTTCAGGAATTGGGGCAAGAATATAAAAATAAATTGTTTCAGTATTTGCAACTGAGGGCATTTATTGACCCAATAAAGACAATGATTAATAGACCATTAACCATATTTGAACAAATAGCAATAGATAAGGACAAAACAAATAAGAAATTAGCTAAGATATATAACCTATTACTCCCTGGTGGGGATATTAAAAAAATAGCAGGAATAAGAAAATGGGAGGAAGAAATGGGACAGGAGTTGAACACCCATAGCTATTAGGTATCAAGAAAAAAACTATAAAATTATATTAAGATGGTATAGGAGCCCAGTGCTTATGAATAGAATAAATAAAGAGAACTCTGAACTCTGTTGGAGGTGTAAGAATGAAAAGGGTACTCTAGAGCATATCTGATACAGTTGTTGGAAGATAAAAATATTTTGGGGTAAGATAATAGAAATATATCAGAAGATGACAGGTATAAGAATAAATCTTGATATAAAGACAGTATTATTCTCCCATACATTTGAAAAATTAAAACAAAAAGAGATGGAATTTTTGTACCAAATGACTACAGTGGCTAAAACCGTAATAGCACGTAAATGGAAAAAAGAAGAGGCGCCAACAATAATAGAGTGGAATTATGAGATGAGCGAAGTATGTTTCATGGAAAAACAAATTAGACAAGAGGGATATGTAGAGAAACAGATCTCAAAAAATTGGAAAAAATGGGAGGAATTGGATACCTCGGGAAAAATATGGGAATTCATGTAAGAAAGGGGGAGGGGGATTGGATGGGGTAGTATTGATAAGATTTTGAATGTTTTATTATCATATTTTTTTTTTTTTTTTTATTATGTATGGGAAATGTTTTATAATGAGGTGAAATTTGAATGGTAAATATTGAATGTATGTCTTAAAATATAAAATAAAGAGAAATTTAAAACAAATGCATCTCACAAATGCAGCATGTTTGTGGGCACCAAATCGCATGGTATTGCAGCACCAAGTGGTTTGGTGCAGTGCGTTCTGAAAAAGTAGTGCTTGCACTACTTTTTCCATGTTCCAGTGCACTTTGCAGCCCATTCCACTGAATAGGTTGCCAAGCTGGACTGCACTGGAATGCGTGTGTTCTGGTGTGAACTGAACCTAAACTGGAGCACACATAAAAATATACAACTCTGTCACCAAAGTGCTGTTCATGTATTCATGGTAAATTCAGTATATAGATGAAACTTTAATCATAGAACGCAATGCATCCTGCTCAAAATTTCACCCCTGAAGTCTTCTTTTTTTCCAGTGTAAATATTAGGAATATTTCTTATCTATTTAGACATATCTACATAGATATTTTATACATTTTCAAACTAATCCTCTCTTGCTATTAAGATTGGAGGTTTCTTCCACAGTTGTTAAAGATAGCGATGCATGTTTTATGTTCACTTTTTTGGCTTAAACATATGACCTATATAAATAGGGCACAACAATTACCTACTGTAAGTAGTTGACAAAATGTGAAGTGATGGGTTATTTTGCAAGCTGTTAATGAATAGGTCTTTGAGTACCATTTTACCAGTGGCTTCACACTTTTTCAGGTGGATGTGAATCTAATATTATGGAAATTTGCCAAACTAGGAGACAAAAATAAAAACAAATTAAAAATATAAATATGCAACAAATTAGGACTTTAAATGAAGCATGTTCAATGTGACCAGCAAATGAATTAATAATAAAAATATATATGTATTTATTATATTAATATATATGTATTTATTATCTGTACGGTGAATACAGCAATTGATAAACATACAAAAAATATATATTAACCACTACAATACAGGGTACTTTCGCCCCCTTCCTTCCCAGCCCAATTTTCAGATTTCAGCGTTCTCGCAATTTCAATGACAATTGCGCGGTCGTGCTACTCTGTACCCAAATTAAATTGTTATAATTTTGTTTGCACAAATAGAGCTTTATTTTGGTGTTATTTAGTAATGACTCCGTTTTTTATTTTTTGCGATATAAGCGTAAAAAGAGTGGAAATTTTGAAAAAATAAATATTTTCTTCTTTCTATTTTAAAAGAAATCCAATAAAATCGAATTTTGTCATAAATTTAAGCCAAAATGTATTCTGCTCCATGTCTTGGATTGGTTAAGTGTATAATAATTGGTTTGTGTGATCACGGACATATGTACGCAAATGATCATGTACATATGTGTGCTGGTGATCACGGACATATATGTACAGATAATCATTGGGACATGTGATTTTAGTGGGACATATGTGGGGGACATGTGTTTTTATTATCGGGGACATGTGTTTTTATTATTGGGGACATGTGTTTTTATTATTTGGGGAAATGTGTGTTTTGGGGACATGTGTGTTTTGGGGACATGTGTGTTGTGGGGACATTGTGTTTATACTGTGTGGTGATGTGTGTTTTCACTAGACTGGTGATCAGCGAGTAAAAAGCTGTAAAAAACAGCTCATACTCACTGATCACCAGCCGGCTGCAGCGATCTGCTCTCCTCTCCTCAGCGACGACTTCCATGTGAGGAGAGGAGGAGCCGATTGCCTAGCAACCGGCTGTTTGTTTACATCACATGACTGCCGTGATTGGACACGGCAGTCATGTGATTAGGAGGGCCAATCACAGAGCCCTCCTGCCGATCCAAGATGCGCCATGTCCGGGTGACACGGGCGCATCGGGATCGCGCTGCTGTGCGCACGATCCCCCTACTTCTGATGGACATTCAGGAACGTCCACTCAGAAGTAGAGAGCTCCCACCCGGCCGTATATGTACATTGGCCGGATGGGAAATAGTTAAAGACCATTGTCCTAGGCATAAAATATCGTCGTCCATGTTTATGTGACTTTTGAACAGAGTGGTAAAATAATAATAAATCCAGCTAAAATCAAATAGACTGTCTATGTAAGACACAAGATTCATCCAGATATGCCTGACATGTTTTGTGGCTAAAAAACACTGCCTCAGGAGTAGGGATGAGCCAAACACCCTCCCCCGGTTCGGTTCGCACCAGAACCTGCGAACAGACCTAAACTTTGTGTGAACTTTAGAACCCTATTAAAGTCTATGGGACTTGAACTTTCAAAATCTAAAGTGCTAATTTTAAATGTCCCGCAGGGGACATGTATCAATGCAAAAAAAGTTTTAAAAACTGAAGTTTATTCGGGAGCACTGATTTTAATAATGCTTAAAGTGAAACAATAAAAGTGTAATATTCCTTTAAATTTCGTACCTGGGGGGTGTGTATAGTATGCCTGTAAATGGGCGCATGTTTCCTGTGCTTAGAACAGTCCCTGCACAAAGTGTCATTTCTGCAGGAAAAAAAAGTAATTTAAAATCACTTGCGGCTATAATGAATTGTCGGCTCCCCGTAATACTGAGAAGTCATTGAAAGTCATTGATAAAAAAAGCGTGGGGTTCCCCCAAATTCAATTACCAGGCCCCTCAGGTCTGGTATGGATATTAAGGGGAACCCCGCGTCAATTAAAAAAAAAAAATGACGTGGTGTTCCTCCTAAATATCCATACCAGACCCTTTATCCGAGCATGCAATCTGGCAGGCTGCAGGAAAAGAGGGTGGGGATGAGAGAGCGCCCCCCCTCCTGATTCGTACCAGGCCACATGCCCTCAACTTTGGGATGATGCTTTGGGGGTCACAGACCCCTCAAAGCACCTTGTCCCCATGTTGATGAGGACAAGGGTCTCATCCCCACAACCCTGGCCGGTGGTTGTGGGGGTCTGCGGGCGGGGGGCTTATCAGAAACTGGAAGCCCCCTTTAACAAGGGGACCCCCAGATCCACCCCCCCCTGTTTGAAATAGTAAGGGGTACAAAAATACCCCTAACATTTCACAAAGAAAGTGAAAAAGTCCTTTATTCAAAATAAAAAAAATTAAATAAAGATTCCAGCGGTGGTAATCCACTCTTGCTATCCAGCGAGAGATGATCAGCTCTCCGGGGTCCAGCGATGGCTGATCTGATCCAGCGACGGGTGATCTCTCCCTCCAGTCCAGAGCAGTGCAGTCTATCTATCCTCTGTCTCCAGTGGCGGAGACACTGCGAGGATCCTGGCAGCCTGACATTTCTTATATGAGGAGGGCGGGGCCACCCGTCACCTGACCTCGCCCCCCTCTGATGCAGGGGGAAAGCCTGGCTTCCCCAATGACGTGTGGGTGACCCCGCCCCCTCTGATGTAACGGAAACCTGCGTTACATCAGAGGGAGGCGGGGTCACCCACACGTCACTCCACACCATTTTTTTTTTTAATTTGGCGTGGAGTTCCCCTTAAAATCCATACCAGACCTGAAGTTATGGATATTTAGGGGGAACTCCACATAATTTTTTTTCATTTGATGCGGGGTTCCCCTTAATATCCATACCAGACCTGAAGGGCCTGGTAATTGAATTTGGGGGAACCCTACGCTTTTTTTTATCAATGACTTTCAATGACTGTTCTCTGTATTACGGGGAGCCGACAATTCATTATAGCCGCAAGTGATTTTAAGTGACTTTTTTTCCTGCAGAAATTACACTTTGTGCAGGGACAGTTCTAAACACGGGAAACATGCGCCCCTTTACAGGCATACTGTAGACACCCCCAGGTACGAAATTTAAAGGAATATTACACTTTTATTGTTTCACTTTAACCACCTCAATACAGTGCAGTTACACCCCCTTCCTGACCAGACCAATTTTCAGCTTTCAGCGCACTCACAGTTTGAATGACAATTACTCAGTCATCCAACAATGTATCCATATGAAACTTGCGTCCTTTTTTCCACACAAATAGAGCTTTCTTTTAGTGGTATTTAATCACTAGTGGGTTTTTTATTTTTTGTGCTATAAATAAAATAAAACGTAAATTTTGTGAAAAAAATGCCTTTTTCTTTGTTTCTGTCATAAATTTTTGCTAATTAGTAATTTTTCTTCATAAATTTTGGCCAAAATTTATACTGCTACATATCTTTGGTAAAAATAACCCACATTAGTATATATTATTTGGTCTTTGTGAAAGTTATAGAGTCTACAAACTATGGTGCCAATCACTGAAAATGTATCACTTCTGATCAGGCCTTCAGTACATCAGGTGTACCTCATTTCTTGAGACACTAACAAGTCAGGAAAGTACAAATACCCCCCAAATGACCCCTTTTTACAAAGTAGACATTCCAAGGTATTAAGTAAGTAGCATGGTGAGTTTTTTTAAGTTGTCATTTTTTCCCACAATTCTTTGCAAAATGAAGATTTTTTTTATTCTTTTTTTTTTTACAAAATTGTCATATTATCAGGTTATTTCTCACACACAGCATGCAACAAATTACACCCCAAATTACATTCTGCTACTCTTCCCGAGTACGGCGATACCACATGTGTGAGACTTTTACACAGCCTGGCCACATACAGAGCACCAGAGCACCAACATTGATGTAGTACCTTCAGACGTTCTACGAGCAAAAATGACGCATCTCATTTCTCAACCACCTATTACACTTTTGAAGGCCCTGGAGTACCAGGACAATGGAATTTCCCATAAAATGACCCCATTTTGGAAAGCAAACACCCCAACGTATAATCTGCAAGGCATAATGAGTCTTTTGAATGGTTAATTTTTTTCCAGAAGCTTTTGGAATATGTGGAAAAAAATTAAAACACATTTTTTTTTACACAAAATTGTCAATTTATAAGATTTTTCTAACACATAGCATGTATATAGCAAAAATTACCCCCCAAAACACATTCTGCTACTCCTTATGAGTATGGCGATGCCACATGTGTAGGACTTTTGCACAGCCTGGCCACATAGAGAGGCCGAACATTGAAGTAGTACGTTCAGGCGTTCTAGGAGCATAAATGACACATCTCATTTCATTCCTACCCATCACACTTTTGAAGGTCCTGGACCACCAGGACAGTGAAATTACCCACAAAATGACCCCATTTTGGAAAGCAGACGCCCCAACGTATATTCTATGAGACATGGGCTGCAAATAGGTACTCGGGTACCCTGATGGGCTGGAGATAGGTACTCGGGTACTCTGATGGGCTGGAGATAGGTACTCTGGTATTCTGATGGCCTGGTGACAGGTACTCTGGTACTCTGATGGCCTGGTGACAGGTACTCTGGTACTCTGATGGCCTGGTGACAGGTACTCGGGTACTCTGATGGCCTGGTGACAGGTACTCGGGTACTCTGATGGCCTGGTGACAGGTACTCTGATGGCTTGGTGACTGGTATTTGGGTACTCTGAAGGGCGGTGACAGGTACTCATATGGACTGTGACAGGTACTCGGTTACTAAGATGAACTGTGACAGGTACTCAGGTACTCAGATGAACTGTGACAGGTACTCGGGTACTCAGATGAACTGTGACAGGTACTCGGGTACTCGGACTGTGACAGGTACTCGGGTACTCAGATGGACTGGGACAGGTACTCGGGTACTCAGATGGACTGGAACAGGTACTCGGGTATTCAGATGGGCTTTGACAGGTACTCGGGTACTCAGATGGGCTGTGACAGGTATTCGGGTACTCGGATGAACCGTGACAGGTACTCGGGGACTTTGATGGGCTGTGACAGCTACTCGGGTACTCTGATGGACCGTGACAGATATTTGGGTACTCTGATGGACCGTGACAGATACTCGGGTACCCTGATGGACTGTGACAGGTACTTGGTACTCTAATGGACTGTGACAGGTACTCGGGTACCCTGATGGACTGTGACAGGTACTCGGGTACCCTGATGGACCGTGACAGGTACTCGGGTACCCTGATGGGCCGTGACAGGTACTCGGGTACTCTGATGGGCTGTGACAGATACTCGGGTACTCTGATGGACCGTGACAGGTACTCGGGTACTCTGATGGGCCATGACAGGTACTCGGGTACTCTGATGGGCCGTGACAGGTACTCGGGTACTCTGATGTGCCGTGACAGGTAATCGGGTACTCTGATGTGCCGTGACAGGTACTCGGGTACTCTGATGGGCTGTGACAGGTACTCGGGTACTCTGATGGGCTGTGACAGGTACTCAAATACTCTGATGGGCTGTGACAGGTACTCTGATGGACTGTGATTGACAGGTACTATGAGGGGTGGTGACAGGTCCTCTTTATTGGGGGGGGCAATCAGTATGATTGGTGTACACTGTAGGCGGTAACGAGATGTCACCACAATCTCCTCCTCACACACAATCGGTGTGTGAGGAGGAGAACCCGGTAACATCTCGTTACCGCGGTTTGTTTAAATTTTAGTAATCGGCTGTGAAAGGATCACAGCCGATCACGTGGGTAAACAGCCGGCCAATGGCTGTTTACCAGCGTCGGTGATGAGCAGTGTTCCCGGGGAACACGCCGCCACCGACGTGCACGCGCAGCGTGCTCACGATCGCGCGCATGCACCGTGCACAGTCGGGGTGTGACCATCTGTGATTGGCCGTGACTTCATCACGGCCGATCACGTGGTAAACAGCCATAACCAATGGCTGTTCACCCCCTTCGGTGGCGAGCGGTGTCTCCGTGACATGCCGCCACCGAAGAAACAGGGATGCGCGCGTAAGATTGCGCGCATTTCCTGTTTAAACGGGAGGCCGTCATATGACGGCCTCACGCCACAATAGGTGTGCCGCCTGGCCGTCATTTGACAGCCGGCGGTCAGCATCTAGTTAAGCATTATTAAAATCACTGCTCCTGAAAAAACGTCAGTTTTTAAAACTTTTTTTGCATTGATACATGTCCCCTGGGGCAGGACCCAGGTCCCCAAACACTTTTTAGGACAGTAACTTGCATATTAGCCTTTAAAATTAGCACTTTAGATTTCTCCCATAGACTTGTACAGGGTGTTTCGTGGCTTTTCGAATTTGCCGCGAACACCCAAAATTGTTCACTGTTCACCGAACAGGCGAACAGGCAATGTTCGAGTCGAACATGAGTTCGACTCAAACTCGAAGCTCATCCCTACTCAGGAGCAGGTGCATATAAGAACAAAGCCTAGAACCTACAATAGTGTCCACACTGGGAACTGTGGTAGATTGGACCCACCAGGGAGTCAAGCGCACACACACACACATGGTCCCACACTGTTTTTGTGCAAGGATAAGATGCTGGAAAAAACACAATTGGTAAATTGTTTGGGCTCCATTTCTATTGACATAACAGGGGAAAACCAAGATCCAATAACAGATACATTGAGATGGAAATATGGATGCCAGTCTAGCAGGTGTGTAACATTTGTAGTAAATCTTCATAAGGGTTTCCCAATGGGATACATTTTTGGAGAAGATAGATGGGAGGCGAAGTGTTCGGTACCATTCTTCTGTAGAAAAGGAGGACTTTAATTTTGATTCCCAGTATACCATACTGGCTGGCTTGTGTGTGGTTACTGCTCGAGAGAGGAGAACGTAGATGTGGGAGATGCCCTTGATTTTGTTGGTTGGGTGAACATAGTAGGAGAGCAGGTCCCCAGAGGTCGTTTGTATAGGGGCAGGTAGTTTTGAGAGTATACGTCGGATTGTTAGATCGATCTAAAAGTCTTTGCTTGATAAACCATATTCCATGGTGAGTTGTTGGTAACTTTTGAGATTCAATTGGAGAAATAGGTCTCCAATTGTTTTGATCCCGGCTTCATACCAGTGTTGAATTGTTAAGTTCGGAGATATGAGTTGCAATGCGAGAATTGGAAGTAGTTTCAAGGTATCTGTGTGCATTCCTTGACAGATGTGACTTACAGCTTTCGATGTTGCGATAAAGGCATTGACTTTAGGAAGGTATGAGCATGGTGCATGGAAGTTCTTCCAGGTTGCTGATGATACTAGTTGTGGGGTACTTGATATAGCAGTTGACTCAATTTGATGCCACAATGTAGTAGGGTGTGGGGACCACCAATGCTTTACTTGATCAAAGATGACTACTTTATAGTACCGTTTGATGTTGGGTGCACCCATCCCAGCATAAGTAGTAGGAGAGCATAATATTGGAGCTTTCAGTCGTGGTTTGCGAGCTACCCAAATAAAGGAGTAGAGAATTTGTTGAATTTTGGATGGTGCTGTCGGTAATATCAGTAATGGTAGTGTCCTAAAGTAGTAAAGAACATGTGGGAGAAGAAACATTTTGGTCAGGGCTATCTGTCCAGCCCATGATGCTTTGAGGGATGACATAGCCAAGGTTATGGTTAGTAGTTTCTGATGAAGGGAAGATAAGTTAGTGCAAAGAAGCGTGGAGGAAGGGGATACTAGTTGTATGCCCAGATATGTCATCGAGGATCCGGAGGCCCAAGAGAAAGGGGACATTTTGGAAATCTCCCTTTTGGTTGAGGGTGATATTGAAATGCCAGTCATGGATGACTTGGAGTGGTTTAATTTATACATTGAGATCTTACTAAAATCATCAAGTACTTGACATAAAATGAGGAGCGAGATCAGAGGGTCAGTAAGTGTGATAATAATGCCATCTGCGTAGAGGCCTATTTTGTAATGGGTGTCTCCAACTAGGATCCCTGAAATTAGGAGGTTTGTGCGGATGGCTTGGGCTAGGGGCTCAATCACCAAGGCAAAGATCAGAGGCGAAAGCGGACACCCCAGTCGGGTACCATTGGTGATTGTGGAAGAGTTTGAGAGAATGCCTGAGGTCCATACCTTAGCGCTGGGTGAGGAATAGAGACCTAAGATGGCTTGCAAACATTTGCCCATTATGCCAAATTTCCTCAGCACACCTTCCAGATAGCCCCAGTGGACTCTATCAAATGCCTTCTCTGCATCAAGAGAGATCAGCAGAAAAGGTGTTTGGTGATGCTCAGCTCAGTGAATGAGATCCACAAAGCGGTGGGTGCCATCAGAGGCCTGACGTTGAGGGATGAATCCCACCTGATCTAGGTGTACAAGGTAAGGCATGTGTTGTGATAAGCGTGTGGATAATAATTTGGCATACATCTTGAGGTCAGTGTTAGGAAGTGAGATGGGGCGATAATTAGCCGGGTCATGGGAGACTTTCTTGGTTTGTGGATGGTGGAGATGGTGGCTTCTAATGATTCAGCTGGAGTTTCTCCAGTAGCAAGGAATCTATTTAATGAGTTACAGAGGTGTGGGAATAATTGCTCGCAGTATGTTTTATAGTATTAATTTCCAAAGCCATCCGGTCCTGGGGCTTTGTGTGATGGTAGCGTCTTATTAGCGATCCGGACTTAAAAGTATATATTTTATTAGATGTAGTTAATGGGAAACAGAAATGGTTTACATTTTTTTATCATTGCTATCAAAATTAAATAATATGAAGCTGCCACAATCCACAATAATTTTATATTTAATATTTCCATTGCCAGAAAGCAAAGTGGTACAGTTCTAGTTTGTGTTAATTCAAAATTGTATAATACAAATAAATATGTACTAATAGTTTCATACATGTCCATTTTGTAGGACATTCTGAGTTTTCAAAAGTGACCACTGTAGCACCACTGTAGCTTTAACTATGCCTCTTCAATTCAATCTACACATAGCCTAGTCTGAGCAGAGCAACAAACTGAGTCACTCAATATTTATTTAGTTGTGTGTTTGATTTGAGCTTCATCTATTTAGCTCTGTAAATATCAGATAAGCACAGTTAGCTTCACCTATTGATTGAAAATAATAAATAATTAATAATCATATGCTATAACTTATATTTACCTAACAAAATGAAAAAAAAATATTTTATTTTGAAACTCAGAAAATGGTAATTACAGAAAATAAGTATAAAGTCATTAAACCTTATTGATATTCAGCAAAGCAGAATGTTACCTCTGATATGTCAAGGTTGATGAATTGAGTGATTTTCTCTTCAAGGACTTAAATATCGTACAGAAAATGGTAAAAACAGAAAATATATAAGAACAGTATTGGAATAGGCAATGGCTTATAAATGCCATAGGCTTGAATAAATGAGTAGGCATTTAGTATGTTTTTAAATATGTCCAGGGATGTCGTTTCCAAGAATGAAATGGATTTCTACAGTGTTAGAGCTAAATGTGAGAAAGCCTGTACACTAAGGAATTTCAAGTGGGTTCTGAATTTCTTGATGGGGTAAGGTTTCCTCTCTGTTGAAGAATAACGATTAATAAGACTCTTTATTTTGCATAGAAATGGGTATAGTACAACTAGCCTAAACATTGGGGCTGTGGATCTCATTTTTAAAAGAAAAGTATAGTGTTTTCAGTGAACAAAGACTGTAAGTTATTACTGAGAAGTAATAGTTAGGTGCAACCATCAGGCTTTTTTATGGTTTTGTGATTCTACAAAGCAGGGAGCAAAGCCTGCATATGTAACAAACAAATATGCCTGCCTTCATGTACATTACAAACCAAAACTATACTTAGAAACAATGTTCTAAAAGTAAAGCACAGCTGTCATTGGAGAAATATGGGGCCTACCATTGCGGAACTCTCTGTTTAAGAATGTTAATTGCCTGGCTGTCATGCTGACGCTACAACTTTAGTTCTTCAATTCTTTGAGTCACTGACCAGAACAAGTATGACACATACTGACACATTTCTGACACTAATTTACACATTTTTGTACCACATCAGTGACTCAATTGAATTGAAAGTAGGCACAGCCAGACAAAAACATGTTTTAGAAGGATGCCAGCAAGTTACAGCTTTCCTACTTTTAAAAAAAGCTTTCTTATGGTATTTCCCAGCTATAGTCAAAATCCTTTCCCAAAACAGAGCTGTGTTTACAGTGTCAGCACCAAGAAAACAGGTGGAACAAATAAGTTAAAATGATTGTAAAGACAGAAGGTCTTCTATCTTAATGCACTCTATAAATTAAGATGAAAAGCACGATTGCTCCAGTAGAAAGGTGCTTGCCATAGGGGCATTCAACAGGAGGAAGGGGCCAGGAGTGCCGAAGAGGGACCAGAGGAGAGGAGGATCTCGCTGCTCTGTTTAAAATCACTGCACAGAGCAGGGAAGTATGGCATACTTGTTATTTATGACAAAAAAACAAAAAAAAAACAATACCTGGTGGTGTGATTATTTCAGATTTTTGATGCTCAAAGCTGTACAATTCTTTTGCATACAAATTTGGCATTTTATATTGTAGGCCTGTAATTCTTAGGAATAACACACTTAAATCTGTCCAAACAAGAGCCTAGTAGACATCCCGGGTATGATAAAGCTTGAAACACAAAATCATAAATTATAATATAATAATTATGAATAATTATAACAAATAATAATATAATAATTATAAAAATTATTCAATAATGTAATCGAATAAAAAACACTGAAATTTGCGCAATAGTCGCTGTCATTACTTTCAGTGTTTGATGACCTATTTCCCCACAAATAACTATCGCTCAATTCTGGAAGTGATTCTAATTTATTATCACTGTTTTCTAGCTGGTCTAAAACTGCTTTTGATGTAACGGTACAGTCTTGGTTGCCATGGACAATCTCCAGTTTCCAGGCAAAAAGACCAGTATTTATAATATAAAACTGCATACAGGGCACTGGACAAAGCACTAGGGACAGAAGGTAGTTGAAATTATTTGATACAGTAATGTAATCTGTAAGATTACAGTGTACTGTATGTATAGTGTGTGTTTCACTTTTTGAATTTGGTGCCGTGCTCCATCTCCAAGCGTCGCAATGCTCGCAGAGAACGGAGCTCGGCTCTGTGATGAATCGGGCGGAGACAGAGTGGCCGCACACAGTGAGGAACATCGCAGGATCCTCGGGACATGGTAAGTAAGCTATACCTGGATCCTGTGATGCGATCCCGAGTGTGGCTTGGGGTTACCGCTGTTGGTACTGAAAATCCACCCCAGCCACACTCAGGAATACTGTCAGGGAGGTTAACATTCAGATTTTTTGTAATTACAAGGGTCACATTATGTTTTGCATAGAGAGGACACCTGATTTGTAGACATGTTAGGGACACGCATCTGGGTTTCTTGATATGGTATGGCTGATTTACTAAGGGCTCAAATATATTTTCTTTGGTTTTATGAATGCCCCTACTTTTTCGAACTGCATTTTTGATGTGTTTTTGATGCTTCTGTGATGCTTTTTTGAAGCTCGGCATATGCCCTGTGTGTGTTGATTTTCTGCTTGTTTAACGGACCTCAGTAAAACCATGGCTCAGCACTACCCCCAACTCAGTAATATCCTTAGCTCATTAATACCACCATTCAGCAGATTCCCAGCTTATTAGTACTTTTGTTTAGAAAATCCCTGGATCAGTAGTACCCCCAGTTCTTTTGATGCCAACCACAATAGTATCCCCCAGATCTGCTGATCCCCCACTCATTAATAACCTCAACTCTGCTGCTCCCCCACTCATTAATAACCCCCAACTCTGCTGATCCCCCACTCTGTAGTAACCCGCAGCTCTGATGATCTCCCGCTCAGTAGTATCCCCCAGCAAAGCTGATCCTCTGGTTTGCTGATCCTCCTCTCTCTCCAGTCCCCACTTACCTCCTGTTATATTGCGCCCATACTGCTCATCATGTGTGCCGTCTGCATTCCCACATTGTGCTTCACGTTTGCCTACTGCTAGTTGCTCTGGTCCAGTCTCACCTTCCTGCTACTCCATGCTGCACACTAGATGTGACATTTGCACCAGACACTCCAAGAATATATACACATAAACAAGATGTGTTTGCTAATGATGTCTTTATGGTTTGCTTTTTTTTCCCCAGTGCATCCTGGGATATTCCATACCACCAATAACTCCAAAACAAAGCTAAGCTAACTATGAATAAATGCCCTCCAAATGCTGAAAGTGCTGTAAGTGATCATTATGAAACACGTCTATGGAGGCTTAAAAGACACTTTGGAGCACCAAGAAAGTGACACTAAGTATAATTATTGAAGCGAAGCAAAGCAAATGCAACAGTGTGAACAAGACTGTAAGGTAACCATTTTATTTAGTGAGAGGTGCTTTGACTGGAATCCAGAGTGCTTTAAAAAAGTATGTCAAAATCCACATTCTGAAGTGCAATTGAGCCCCTAAAGGTGTTGTGAATCTCTCAATAATCCCTGTTCACATCTGAGTGTTCTAGAATCGGCAGCAGAATCACACAAATCTGCCTGCTATTCTGGAATGTGGTAAAATTGCAACAAAATGCCTGCTGTGTGTTTGGGTGTCACTCATTGTTAATGGCATCCCAAATTTGCAAAAGAAACTAGCATTTTGTTGCGTGACAAAACCCACACAAAGCACTTAAAACCACACTTTCCAAAGTTAGCTCCAAGAAAAAAGGCAGAAGAGCTATTTTGTCGCATTTTTGGAGCAGAAAGTAGCTCATTCAAATGAATGGCGCTGCTCTAAAAATGTGGCAAAAAACACGCATTTAAAAACGCTTTCTGTTTCTTGATGTGAATGGGGCCTAAGAGCTTGGCAGGTCACTGATAGTAATGGGAGGCAGAAAGTTTCTTAGCTCCAAAAAAATGACAATGATAAAATCACAAATATGTGTTTTCCTGCTGAGTGCCTTATAAATTTAGGATAGATTTTCTTTTAAACAATGGTGAGACATTAGTAAGGTCATAACGCTTCTTTTTAAACTGATCCCTTAGTGTGTGAAAATATTATGTCTCATTAGCAATTGTCATTTTAAAAAGGAAATACTATTTTTACTTTTTTTATTACTTGTTGCACCTCAGGGATATCTAAACAAATGTAATCCAATGATGGCTGATGACTGCATGGCAATTGATTGGGGGGGGGGGGGTGTTTTCTGTTGGTGACATCTATGAGCCATACCAACTCAATGTGTATTGAAACAGCAACTTGAAACCCTTCATTGGAAGCCCGAGTGACAGAGTGACAATGCAGACACACAACTGTAAGTGGCTTAACAAGGATTTTCTGACAGATCATTAGGTATTATTTTAATAAAAGTTGCAGATTTAAATATACAGTGCCTAAAAATGGCTACTGGGTTTACATATACTCATTCTACAACTTCCATTTGATTTTGTACAGATTGGCAGATAAAAAAAAAAAAACATACGATGTGTAGACAGAACTCTGAAAGGATATAATTCATTTGAAAACCCCTATCTTATTCTGCATCAGGTTTCATTTTTAAAGGGTCTAGCCAAAACAGTTTTAATTGATAAAAAATGTGTAGCGCTAATATTCTATCAAGTGAGTGGTTTATCAATTTGTTGTTTGGTTCATCAAGTGAGTTAAAAGTTAAATATCATATTCTTTGGTGAGGGCAGAGGCTTGGTATCCACAGGTCATGTGAAACAGATGGAGAAAAAATCGCATAGCATGATAACGTTTAAAAATATTATTTATTGTAGTAAAATGGTAAACTCACATGGTAAAAGGTCATTAAAAGCTTCTCATGAGTACAGGTACATGAGCCGCAATTTTTTTTTTCTCCATCTCTTTCACATGGTCTGTGGATACCGAGCCTCTGCCCTCACCAAGGAATATGATATTTAACTTTTAACTCACTTGATGTCTGTGAATGTCCATGTTAAGCCATTGACTGGATCCAGCCCATCAAGTTTGCTGTCCTTTAAGCCTTTGAAGACTTGAGTGGTATATGCCCCTTCTAGTCATTGACCTCTGGTAAGCTTCCTCTCTTATTGGTGGTGGTGCCTTCAATCACATTGTCTCCATTTGGAATTTTACACCTGGGTTGGATGTTCCTGTCTGAGTCTTTTTTTGGATTATTCCTTACAATCTTGGACTTGACATATGTCTTTTATTCTTTGTGACAATTGAATGCACTTTGTTAATTTTATGTGTTTATGGTTGTATATATATTTTTACACTCCAGCTAGCACTTTCACTTAGTGGTAAATTCACTATTTGATCATCTTCATTGATAAACCACTCACTTGATAGAATATTAGCGCTACACATTTTTTATCTATTTACAATGCTTTTTGTCTATAGCTGTGTTGGCAGCCATTATTCTTATATATTAATTTAGTCACAGCACGGTATATCCTTTTTCTTTAAAACAGTTTTAATTATTAAAATAATTTGTATTGTTATTTTATTTATTTTGGGTGGAGTCAGAAAGGTTTAGGACCCCATCAGGTTTTACTGCTATCCAGTGCTCCATCTAATGCCGCGTACACACGAGCGGAATGTCCAACAGAAAAAGTCAGATGGAAGCTTTTCTTCATATATTCCGATTGTGTGTATCTGTCATCTGCCTTTTTTTTTTTTTTATTCTGATGGACCTAGAAATAGAACATGTTTTAAATATTTCCGACAGAACCAATTCCTATCAGGGAAACCGCTCGTCTGTATGCTGTTCCGATGGACCAAAAATGACGCATGCTCTGAAACAAGTACGAGATGGAGGCTATTGGTTACTGGCTATTGAACTTTCTTTTTCTGTCCCACCGTACCGCGTTCTTGATGAGCGGGCTTTGGTGTGATCGTGTATACACAAGACAGTTTCAGTGGAGCTCCGTTGGAACTCCGTCAGAAAAACCTTCAGAGTTTACTCCATCAGGAAAACCGGTCGTTTGTACGTGGCATAAGAGATTTTCTCTTACATACCATCGCAGTGACAAAGGTTTCATCAGAAAGGAAGTGAGAGAAAATCTCCTACGGCAGGGATATGCAATTAGCATCTGTTGCAAAACTACAAGTCCCATCAAGTCTCTGCCTCTGGGTGTCATGCTTGTTGCTGTCAGAGTTTTGCTATGCCTCATAAGACTTGTAGTTCTATAACAGCTGGAGATCCTCTAATTGTATATCTCTGTGCTACGGGAACGCAGATTGGAAATAAAAAATTAAAAAAAGACAAAGGGGTTCTAATCTTCCCCTACTTTACCTAAAAAAAATAAAAAAGAAATCACTTTTGTCTGTGTTTTTTGGTGAAGATTTTTTCTAATTTTCTCTCTAGTGAAATCATTGTCACTCGGACAGTAGGAGAATGGAAAATCTCTCTAATGGATCCCTAGATTGCAGTAAAATTTGACAGGGGTTCTAACCCTTCCTTACTTTATCCAAATCAAACAATTAAAAACTAAAAATGTTTAGCTAGGTGTACACTTTAAAGTGTACTATGTATAGCCAAAGCTTTTATTTCCAGCTAAGCTATTTTATGTCTCATTTGAGAGATTTTTCTTTGCTTACTGTCCCAGAAAGGAAAAGGGAACACTGTGTGATGGAAATTTCTCTTTTAGATAATTGTCACCAGAACAAGTGTCCTCAACTGAAGATTCCCCATCACCTCCGGTCCCGGTGACAGCTCTAAAAGTTTGGATTTCCAATTCCTTTTCTTTCACAGTAACAAGGGTCACCAGAACAAATAGAGAGTGTAAATCTACCTAATGGAGACAAAGAGCATGTAAAACTTTTTGCTACTTTATCCAAAACAAACATACATTCTAAAGTGGATCTTGCAATAAAATGCTTTTTAAATCCAAGCCCCCTTCCCCTGTAAAAAGTGTACCTGATAGTACTTAAAAAATGTACCTATAAGGAAAAATTGATTATATACTTACCTTACACTCATCTCTTGAGAGCAACGCCTAGGCAAGAGTAATGTCACTCTCCTTTCAGTGGGGAATGCAGAGCATCCCAAATCACATGAAAGGACACACTTGCACTAGATTGGAGTTTCTTCTTGTGATTTTTGGGTGACTCACTCTTCCCTTTCCCCATGAATATTGGATGGATGATGATGTCAAGCCCTGCAATGCAGAAGATGGGGCTAAGGAAGGTATATCATCTAGCTTATTTTCTGTACATTTTTCAAGTACTATTACTTTTACAGAAGGAGGGGGGCCCAGAGCTCATAAGTGGACCTTGCATTTTTGTGCAAGGTCTGCTTTAAGTAAATCTGTTACTTGAAATAATTTTCAAGGAATTGACTAATATAGAACTGGCACTGAACATAAACCCATCACTTTAGTTTGCCAGTATAACTTTTTTTTTTTCTTTTGTACTGATCACCATATTGCAGGCCACCTACCAATCATCAAAAATCTAGCCATAAACTACCTGTCTTCAGAAAGAAAAAATATGCACACAAGACACACGGCAAGGGAGAAATGAAGACATTATTTCGCTGCTTGTTTCATGCACACCACAAAAAGAATTATTGAAAATAGTTGTCATGCATCAATCTCCTCTAGAGTAAAGTTGACAGTTCTAGTGAGTTGGAATAAAGAAAAGCAAAATATATGAAGGAACCCAGGCATAAGATAAAACACAAAACACAACAGTGTTGTGCCTTTTTTTTTTCTGTCTTCTTGTCTTTGGAGATTTTCAGTTACAATATGTGACACTGATGGCTCTAAGAGCACTTTCTATCATATATCAAATTTTTTTAAGCTGTATATGTTTGTAAAGGACAAAACAAACTAATAATGCCATTAAGTTGTTTAGACCTTGTTATTTTCCCTAGGCAAAAAGCTGATTCTTTGCAGGATCTAGCATCTGACCTTCACAGTAGTGCTCACTCTACAGTAGTAGCCAACTCCTTATTTCTTAAGTGCTGGTGGATTCATGAAAAATTCAGACACCAGGTTTCCTTGAGACCAATCTGGTGACTTATCTTTGTGCTAACTGCTTTTCTATATGCATCATTCAAAAGGTACATTCTGTTGTCAGCCCAAGAACTGCTACCTTGGTGTTAAACATGAATATTTGTAGCTTGGCAAGGGACTATATTTAAAAATATTAATATTTCACGACCTTTGAGAAGATTTTGTGCATTTAGCCAAGAGTGAAGAGGTCTGATTAATCTGGAGACAGACTAAAATAACAGAAAGAAAATAAAAGGTTTAGTGAGCTTCAGTTACCTAGAAGAAGGTCACATGTGTGATAGCTTTGATTGTTACCACTCATGATAAAAAAAAAAAAGACCAACAAATGAATAAAAATAGTGATTACGGTTTCATTATTTCGCCTCCAGGGAAATGCATTCAAGTGTATGAGCCTCTAATCTCATCAGTGCACAGCGACCAGGGAACATTATATGACTTGGCTCAGAAAGATACACAAATGATATATACTTAGACCCACATGTATATGTCTTGTGGCAAAATTACCTTTTTCTTTCTGCACTTAATTAGAATTGGAATCAGTGTTGAGCTAATAGAATATCTTATTAGCAACAAAAGGCATTCCTGGTTCTTCAGTTTGAGTGGTAGAACTGCATAAATTATAGTTGTAGGAGCTTATGGAGTCACTCACTCCTGCCAGAATGCCTTTTACACTGTCATATTAATGAGTTGTTCTAAATTTAGTAGACTGTGACAAACTAATATTAATACAGTATTTTATGGCCCTGAGCTCTGTTAATGCATAGAAATGAAACCTTGTATCTGGGGGAGGGAAAAAAGGATTACTTTCCCTGATTGTCAAGATGGGGAATAATCCACGCATGTAGATATTAAGACTGAAACATAATGCACTTCTTATAGATTTGTATGATGTGAAACATTTTCTATTATTTTAAATCCTCGCTGTATTGCTTTGCTCCTACAGTGCTAGGGTATCTTAGCAGTCTATAAAAATTGTAATTCTTAAATTCCCTGAGTGTCACGGAAATACTGTTTGTAATTATTTAATGTAAAATGCAACTTACTGCCAGAGATAAAACCTGGGCATTCTATTTGGCTGGGGATTGCTAGGATAAATGTCAAGTTTAATGTTTTTCGTAATATCAAACAGTACCCGCTTTATATTGCATGGGCAATAAAGTCAGTTAAGTCTGTGGAATGAATGCATGTGTTGCTGTGTAATAGCTATCACCTACTAAAGTTTTTCAAAGAGCAGCGCGGCACTGTGACTGCAATAGTTAATTGGATATTTTGAATCTGGAATCCATCGGCTTTTTTTGGATTCATGTTTTCTTTGTAGAAACATATTTCAAGGACATTAGTTATTCACAAAAGAAGTGCATAGCACACCTCCATAGCCTCGAAATAGGCCAGTGACATTAAAATACACAGAGCAATTACAATTTCAAGAACGCCACGAAAGAAAGGAGTAATTTTCTTTATTTTTGATGTATTCCTTTTGTAGATGATTGGATTTCTGATTTCTGATCCTCTCAACAAACATTTTGTGATACAGTTGAGGCAGTGCCTCCATGAGAGATGAGCATCAGTCTTTTGTGTTCCTAAAAGGGGGGGGAATGCACAGCCACGAAGTATCATGTGATCAGTAGATTATTCTACATTTACATTTGAGACAATGCTTTTCGAATTATGTCTTGCTGATGGAGCTTCTCAACTTTGAGGTTGTTTTGTTTAGCCCTTTCATTTTGAATTGCTACTGAGAACAGGCCTGACATAAGGTGAAATGAACACCTAACCTCAAGAGATAAGCGACAAGGACGGGATCTTGGTAACTCTTTGACAGGCAGATAAAGCATGAGTGAATGACCACAGTTCTTTCTACTCGTATGACAAAAGGTAGTTCTCTAGACTTCTTTGATTACTCCGCCAGTGTTTGCATTAGAGAACTTTAATGGTGGAGTTTTGGAGAAGGGTATTGTGTGAGTAAGCATTGACACTGTACAGGCTACACCACTGATTATAATTGGTCATCTGTGGTCCCTTTTTTTCAAAAAACACTGTTTTTTATGTACACAATAAGATTTTCTGTTATAATTTTAGTGTAATAACAACATTGAAAAAAAGTAAGCTAGTTTTTTGGTAAAACTGTATGTAGCACAGTGCTATAGGGGGTGATGGAGTTGGGTACGGCACCTTTCAGCGCAGCCCGTGTCTCAAGGGTGCCTTTTGAGGGACACCAGCAGGACTAAGTCCTGGCGTCTGCTTGATATACAGTGGACAGTGGACACATGATTGCTGTTGTATTCTGGGCACTAGTGGGAAACCCACAGAAGACTGATCTCTGCAGTAGGCTCTAGGCAGCCATCTTTGGGAAGCCCCTGTACTTAATGAAGAAACAGGAATATTGTGAGATTTGGCGTCTGCTTGATATGCAATGGACACATGACTGCTGCTGTATTCTGGCCACTAGAGGGAATCCCACAGAAGACTGATCTCTACAGTAGGCTTCAGGCAGCCATCTTCAGGAAGTCATTGCACTTAATAAAGACTCAGGTGTTCCCAAGGTGCCTTTTGAGGGACACCAGCAGGACTATTTCCTGGTGTCTTCTTGATATGCAATGGACACATGACTGCTGCTGTATTCTGGGCACTAGAATCCCACAGAAGACTGACCTTTGCAGTAGGCTCCAGACAGCCATCTTATGGAAGCCCTTGCACTTAATAAAGACACAGGAATGTTGTGATATTTGGCAGCCATTGTAGTGCAGATGTGATATATAAATATCACATTCTGCATCACAAAGAGGGCTTTTCATGGGAGAGCAGATAGAGGACAGCAGTGTCATTTAGGAAGAGAAAGACAGGTACACATGGCCTCCCTTCTAGGGAGCAGGGTTTTTTCCCCACAAACTGGGGGTCCTATAGGCAAGAAGAGTACAGAATTTATATTAGCACTGACAACCCCTTCACGTGGGCTTTCCTTTTTGGGGGAATATAGGAAAGCCCTGGCTGGACCAGGATAGAGACTTCAAAGAATGCAGAGTGCTCTGAGTAAAACCAATGCAGCAAAGGGCTTTTTCCACCAGACATGGCTTAATCCACCATGTTGGAAATACTTCCTTCTGACTAGAGATGAGCTGAACATAGTCAGGTTTGGTTCGGGGCAGGTTTTCCAACATTACTAAACCTCACTGAAGTCACTAGGAGCCGAAAGTATAAAAAAAAACAGTATTGCAACTTTTCCAGGCTAGTAGGATTGGTTTGTCAAATAAATGGCATGAAGAGGCTGGGCAATGCCCTGGGGAACATGTGCCAAAGGAAACATTTTTTTTTCAATAATTAATTTGCCAGTGAGCAGTGATTTTATCATATAGTAAACATTCCTTTAAATAGCATTCCTGGTGGACAGGCCTGGATTGGGGCAAAAAATAGGCCTGGGCATTTGAGACTGAGCAGCCAAATTTTACAAGGACCAGGGATGGGGGCATTCGCTGAGGAGGTTGCTGAAAGGATATTCATGGAGTCAGTCCTCTGCTCTGTAATGTTAAGGGTCACTGTGATGTTTTATGTATGCATTCGATTGTTATTATTATTATCAAGATGATATGAGAACACATGGGAAAGTGTCCGGCCTATCTGTCACTATTACAGCTGATGTGGAGCCCTCCATCCCTGATAGTATCACTGTGGATGATGATCAGCACCCCCCTGGCACAGGAGGAGATCACCACCTGCTGACACCTGGGTAACCCTGGGCTCACCTGTCATAAATCATGTCGATTGGGGTCACTTGACCCCTGGCAGTGGAGGCACACCACTACAGGGACACTTACCTCCTCGGCAGGGCTGACCGGCACCAAGATCCCCCTCTGAGGCCAGACTTCCTCCTTCACGATAGTGTTGCGCTCCCTGCACCTCCTAAGGTGCAATAACATGCCAGATCCAGGCCTACCCCAGGCACCATGGGTGGAGCCTCGGGGGAAATGAAAGCCCAGAGGAGGCTGCGGAGAGCTGACATGAGCAGGTAGATGGAAGGAGGAGGGGAAGGGAGGACGAAAAATTGTGGGAATTGTGAGAAGAAACCAAGAGACCTTGTCACTGCTATATCACAACTTCCATCCTGTGTACGTCCCTGTTTAGCTCTTCCCATATCCTGCTTTGCTGATAGGATGACATAGTTGGTGGGGCAGGAGAGCCAGGAGAGGAGGCAAAGGCATGGCTGCAGAGTGGGAGGTGAGCAGCGACCTCGATCTGTGTTAAAAATGTAAATGGTAAATAATGATACCACACTTTTCCCCAAGTCCCTTCATAAAAATTAAAAAAACAAAAACAAATCAGGATGTACATCAATTATCAGTAACGTTGCCCAGTGATTCAGAGCCACATAAATCACAATAGATTATCCCTGCCAACCCTCTGAAAGAAAAAACTTCATGATTTACTCCAGTCACTCACTCATGCTAAAAGAAACTCATGCTGAAAGACATCTCCCGGTTCAATGCTGATAATAGGACACAAAGGGGCAGAGACTTCCAGGTGATTTAATTGATCAAATATGGCCATATTTGGTCAGTGATGTTAGCTCTATCCCTGTTCTATGTTTACATGGCTGGGATACCAGTAACTGACTAAGGCCAGGTGATGTAACTGGTGGCTAAGGAAGTGGTAGGAATGAAGCTTGTATAGCAGCGGTGGAAATACCACTACTATATATGATGTTCAGTTCCCACTAAATGAGCAATAAGTCTAGTTTGGACTATCGCACAAACAGCCAAAGTGCGGTCTGAACAGAATGAACCCGTGAGCTCCCCTCTACTTGAAAATATGATTTTTTTACTGACAGATTATGTTTGACAACAGTTGTTAAATTGCAATATGAACCCCACTGGACATTCTGCATCTGGAATGTGCTGGGATAAAGTTTGAGTGAGACTTCTAACTGGCTCTGCATGGAAAGAGTGTTTTGCCTATACAAGGGAGGCTACTGTGATGGAGTAAAGCTCTCGGGCCTCCTATTAGCTGAAGCGGACCGACCACTCAGTGCTGTAGCATCTGGCTGTCCTGGTGAAGCATTGGTCCCTTGTTCCCTTGTAAAGTCCCTGGAGCTACTGGAAATAGAAAGGCCTCCTAAGTCAAAGATTTCCCCTTGATGTTGATCTGTGCAGTGGTGATCCCTAGATATGGCCTAGGTTACCAACCCTCCAATAACTGAACCTTCTGGAAGGCCCTGGAAGGATTCTGAGGCATAGATGGACCTATGTATTGTAATCACTAGGTGGAACCTGGCCTTAACTATCTGCCTATGCCACCCCTGTACTGTATGTGTAATAATACAAGTAATAAAATGTTCTTTCTTTAAAAATGATAGATTACCATGGATATATATCAAACCTATATATGCATACGTGCCAACTGTCCCATCTTTGCTGGGACAATCCCATTTTGGAGGTAATTGTCCTGTCTCTACTGTGTCCTGGGCTTTGTCCCAGAATAGGAGCAAAAGGATTGCAAAGCTGCCTGTTGCAAATGTGCCAGCTTTGTACAATGCCCCAGACCTCCCTCTCCCCCTCTGTATGAAGTGTCATCTGTGCATGCTGGAGAGTGGGATGAGGCAGCTTTCTCAGGCAGGCAGCAGCTTCAGAGTGCAAGCCACGAGTTCTCCAGGGCATCCATAATGGAGACATTAGGGTGGAGTAAAGTAATCAAATCAACAAGAACTGCAGTAAGTAGAGTGGAGAGAATGTAGCATACAGAATATATAAAAGTATATATCCAGTAGTGCAGAACTGAATTTACTGTTCTATTGTTATTATTATCTAAAATGGTTGTAAACACTTACATACTGTATACCTGCTGAAGAGACAAGCTTCAGGTGATACATAGAGATGAAAAAAAAAACTCCTCCTACATAAGTTGTACCTGTTTATCTGCTTTTTTTGTGTCACACCAATAGCTATAACATCCTATACAGACTTAGGTTGTTTTGTTCTGAGCAAACATGGCAAATTATACAGAATTGGGCAACTCTGATTTCTGACCTTCACCTGTAGGTAGAAATGGGCAGAATTTTTCTTAGAACCTTAACATTTTGTTCAAGCAGTTGGGTATTTTGTAAGAGACAATATTTGATATGTTATACCTTAAAGTGGTTGTAAACCCTTACAAACCACTTTGACCTACAGGTAAGCCTAGATTAAGGCTTACCTGTTGTTCCAAGAAATATCTCCTAAACCTATACAGTTTAGGAGATATTTACCTGAAGACAGCAGCGCGCAGGCGCACTGGGTAAGCCGCAGATAGCAGCGATATGCCGCGAGTGTCGGCTCCCGTGCGCATGCGCGGGAGTGACATCATCGCTGCTCCGGCGAATCACACCGCCAGAGCAGCGAGACCCACGGAGACCCACCAAGAAGATGGACGCTCGGAACTACAGGGGGCAGCGGTGACTTCGCTGGCTCCTGTGTCAGGTAAGTGACACATAATGGACTACTATGCGATGCATAGACACATAGAGATTTTAGTGTTAGTTGGTAGGAAGAGACCTTTTCAGATTTCAAATTTTTTTTAAATGTGTGAGCAAGTCGAAGCAGCTCGAGGAAAGCAACACAAATTCTGTACATACTAATATAAAGTTATGCAGGATCCTAGCAAGGTTTCAACCCAGAACCTCAATAGTACCAGGCCTCTGTGTTAACTGCTGAGAAACCCTATCAAGCATCTACAATTTTTGCAGATCACATGGATTATATCTAGAAAATATCTCAGAAAGAAATAAGGAATGGATTATGTCAGTAAGACAAAAAAAAACTCAAATAAAACAGATTAAAATATAACTTTAATGCATAGAGAACCTAAAACTAGGAAATGAATCAAAGTGAAGGTGAGGAAGATGTATTAAGATTATGGCTAAAGTCAGCCAAGAATGATCAAAGGATACATATCTTTTACACACCTGAGCCACTAATGCACATAACAGAAATAGTGACTATTAGTAGTCCTGGCAACTTGACTCATATGCATAGAACAAAGTGACAGATGATGTCCTCTTCATTTTCACTTATGTTAGTAGACTTGGCCAAATGCAGTAGTATAATGGCAGTCGCTCAGAACGAAATCCAATAAAAACTGTCACATAAAAGAGAGCATTATTGGAACATGGGAAAATTAATTAACTTACTTAGGTGAGCCTAAGGATCAATGAAAAACAAGTGAAACATGCTTACTCACTTCATCCAGGCTACACTCACCACATAGCAACTGTGGGCCATTGGTAGTAAAAGTGTGAGTAGTAGCGAGCTATACATATTTGTTTAGTGTAAACATCCCAGATGCTACATTTAACAAATGCGCTTCATACTAATACTACTTAAAGACAATCATTAGTGAAAGTCATGCTACAGGATTCTGGTAGAAACCTTATAGCATTTGCTCATACTTTGTCTCTAATCTACCTCCAATTCTCCTGAAAGTCTGGCACTTTTTGGCACAGGGCACATGTGACATCTCCTGCCTTCCCACTATTCAGTACTTGGTTTCTGAGGGCTCTATCACCAGGCCCAAGTGCTGTAACATGGTTTCAGAAGACGGACAAGCTTGCTTACCCTTGTACAAGGCTCTAGTGGTGGATTGGTCAGCAGATAAGGTATGAGCAGGCATGTTCATTGTCCAGAAATGTTTGAGTTCTGTCATTATGGCATTGGATAGGGATGAGTTTCAAGTTAATGGCAACATTGGGATTACTTTTTATTTTTATTTTTATTTATTTTTATTTAAAGATTGCAGGAAATACAAAAAGACTGAAATCATACAGGTGTCCTAAGTTCCCTTAAGTCTGTACAGAGCACAGTGCTAATCAAGCAATACTAATACATAAGTAAACTGCATCTTAATATCCACTGAAACACCCTAATGATGCCCCAGAATACTGGCCTATCTCTTCTCGCTGCCAACCACTGTAGCAATTCCTAAACTACTTGGGGAAAGTAGGCGGTACTATCCGTGAAGGGAGGCTCTCCCCCATATGAATAGGGTGCCATCAGAATATTCCAAATGGCATCAATGTATCGTTAAGGGAGATTTGGGACTATTATCAGAAGGATCCGGCAATCACAAGAATTTTTCCATTAATGCGGAAAGTAAAGGGGTAGAAGGAACAAAAAAAAAAGGGGGGTGGGGAGAGGAGGGAAACTAGTAGAGCAGAGAAAAGCAAGGGAGCAGACAGGGATGGATATAAAGGGGGGCCATGGGGAAAGGGTGTGGGACTCCAGCAGGGCAGACGGTCTCCGAATGGAAGATTCACGTATAGTCCTTATATTCTTCCGAAAAACGGAGGAGATTCCGCTGCATCCAGCGGGTGTTGTGATCCTCCTCCCTGTCTCCCATGGCAGCCGTGAGTTGCTCTATTTGGTAGATGTCGCAGATCCTGCCAAACCATTGAGACACTGCCGGCGGGGACTGTTGCTTCCACACGCTGGGGATGCATGCCCTGGCTGCACTCAGGAGGTGTCTCAGGAGAGACTTGCGAAACTTCTTTCCGGACAGGGGAGTCAAATTTAGAAGTACTGCTGCCGGATTGTCATGGAGAGCGACACCAGTAAGCTTATGAGTAATCTGTAGAACTTGTCTCCAATAAGGAGCCAGGATTGGGCACTCCCAAAAGATGTGCAGCAAGGTACCATTCTGCATGCCACATCTCCAACACAGCGGACTGTGTCCGGGGAAGATGGCTGCCAGTACTGTGGGTGTTCTATACCAGCGAGTCAAAATTTTATAGGTGATTTCTTGGTATTTGCTACATAAGGAGGACCTGTGCGCAAAGATAAGTATGTGATTCTTTTGATCCTCAGTGAACTGCGTGTTGAGGTCCCTTTCCCATTTTGTCAGGAATGGGGGGTCATGTTGGGATACATGCTCGAGCAGGATATTGTACGAATAGGAAAGGGACCTCCGTTGCGGTCCCTCCCTCATGCATATCTCCTCAAATGGTGTTATAGGTCTCCGGAAGCCACCATCTTCCAGGAGGGATTTAAGGAAATGACTGAGTTGTGTAATTTTCCACCTACCCAGGGTGGAAGACTCAAGCCCCGGGTAAACATCAGAGGAATTGCACCAACCAGAGGCACCTAGAAAAGTAGAGGCCGAAAGGATTTATCGGAAACACTTGGTAAAAAGTCAGGGTGGCCTATAATGGGAGTCAAGGGCGAGGGGAAGCTGGGTACGTCCACCGTGCCAGTCTGGAGAGATTGGATCCAACCCAGGGTAAGCCCTCAAGAGGAAATGGAGCCGCCTCCCTCTCCAGCTGGACCCAAAGTTTATGAGGTGAGTGCTTACACCAGTCCACGATCCTATTCATATGGGCTGCAATGTAATACAAGGCTGGATCAGGGAGGCCGCCGCCTCCCCTGAGTTTAGGCCTCTGCAATAAAGATCTTCGGAGCCGTGGTGGTTTGCCTTGCCAGACATATCTAATGAAAGCTGTGCGCATGGCTCTAAAAAAGGTCTGCAGGATCTTGATAGGCAGGGCTTGCAAGAGGTACAATAACCTCGGCATTATGTTCTTCTTAAGAACATTGCATCTGCCAAACAACGAGACCGCTAGGTTCTTCCATTTCTCCAGGTCGGAAGAGAAAATTCTCAGTAGAGGCTGAAAGTTAAGTTGGTAGATATGATGGGGGTTTGCTGGGATCTTAGTCCCCAGGTACTGGATAGCCTGGGGCGCCCATCGAAATGGAAAATGACTGCCAATGCGTGCTTGTAAGCTAGGTGGGAGGGAAACATTAAGTGCTTCTGATTTTGGCAGATTCATTTTGAAGTCTGATAGCTCACCATAATGGCGTATTTCAGACAAGAGGACCAGTAGAGTGATATGCAGTTCAGAGAAGAAGAACAACAACAGGTCATCTGCATAGGCAGCGACTTTGTGGTGATACGAGTTGGTCTCTAGTCCCTTAATGTCAGGGTTGTGTCTGATGTGCTGTAAAAAGGGTTCCAGCGTGAGTATGAAAAGGAGGGGGGAGAGTGGGCAACCCTGCCTCGTTCCGTTGCCAATTCGAAAGGGGTTGGAAGTCACTCCATTAACTTTAACTGTAGCCGTGGGGGACGAGTAGATGGCAGCGATCCATGATAACATGGCTGGAGGCAAACCAAGGTGCCGCAGGGTGGCCAGCAGAAATGTCCAGTTCACCTTGTCGAACACCTTTTCAGCATCTGTGGACAGCAAGATGAGGGGGATTTTGAGCTGTTTGGCGGCCGCTATAACGTCTATCGTCCTCGTGGTGTTATCCCTTGCCTCTCTATTACGAATAAAGCCGACTTGGTTCAGAGGAACTAGGCATTGGAGGATAGGCCCTAGTCCTTCCGCTAAAATTTTTGTGAAAAGTTTGAGGTCGCAATTAAGCAGAGAGATGGGTCTATAACTGGAACAGAGAAGAGGGTCCTTCTCCGGTTTGGGGATGACAGAGATGCTGGCCTGCAAGAGATCCAAAGGTATAGAGTGACCCTCCAGTATAGCGTTGAAGGCTGTAGTGAAATGGGGCGCCAACTGGGTTTGGAATGTTTTAAAGTAGGATACAGTAAAGCCATCAGGGCCAGGTGCTTTCCACCTAGGTGATCCCGCCAGGGCAGCCGCAAACTCCTTAACCGTTATAGGCTGAGAGAGCGATTCCACTTCCTCCTCATTAAGGGAGGGCAGTCTCGCTGATGCAAGATAGGTCTTAATGGCCTTCAATCTATCTCGGGGCTGGTCTCTCGGAGAACTAGGGTGCAAGTTGTAAAGAGCTTCATAAAAACCCCGAAAAGTTTCCACCATCTCCGCCGAATCATACAGCTTTGTACCCGCAGCGGAGGATAGGGCCGGAATATAAGACATGTTGCGTCGAACCCGTAAGGCGTTAGCTAAAGACCTACTACATTTATCTCCATGCTCGTAGAAGGATCTACGAATCCATAGAAGCCTATTTTTGGCTTGAAAGAGGGAATGTTCCCTAATTTGCTCCCGAAGGCTTGTCATCTCTGCCTCCAAGGCCCCATTCGACCGAGACTTGTGGCATTTTTCACAGTCATGTAGCTTGGAGAGCAGCTCAGTCAGTGTTTTCGCTTTGGCTACCTTAAGTCTATGCCCATGTTAGATTAGTATTCCCCTTATGTAGCACTTATGCGTCGCCCAGATGGAAAGGGGATTGGGCACGAGTCCTTGTTGCTTTCAAAGAACTGCTCCAATTTGCGCAGAACATCAGATTGAACAGCAGGTTCCTTAAGGAGTGACTCATTTAGCTTCCAGTTGTTTGACCTGGGTGTTCCTTGGCGAAGGCACAACACCATAGAGATAGGTGCATGATCTGAAAGGGCTATGTGACCAATCCGGACATTAGTAACTAAGGGGACCGTGTTGTGGGATATCAGAAAGAGATCTATTCTTGAATATGAGCCATGCACCGCGGAAAAGAACGTATAGTCCCTCTCCTGTGGGTGAAGAATGCGCCAGATATCTATCAGGCGGTGGGAGTGCAGTAATTCTCTAACTCAATTTCGAGCCCTCTGAGACAGTGCCGAGGAAACCGCTGAGGAGTCCCTGCGGGGATCTAAAGTAAGGTTAAAGTTTCCCCCCACGATTAAGGTTCCTTCCGCGAATGCGGCCAGGGTGCTCAGGCACACGTCTAGAGCCACGAGTTGGTCCACGTTTGACAGGTATAGGTTAGCTAAGGTAAAGGTCTGGGAGTCAACCGTACCCTTGACAAAAAGGAATCTACCCTCTCCATCAGAGAGGTCTTTCAGCTGCCATGGTACTGATTTGGCAAGGAGGATACACGTGTCCTTTGTTTTGGTGGTGGGCGAGGCACTATGGTATGCAATGGGAAAGTGCTTACTGTAGAGTTTAGGTATCCTGTATGCTCGGAAATGGGTCTCTTGTAAAAAAAAATCTGGGGTCTTTGCCTCCAGAGCTCCGCGAAACAGCTAGAGCATTTTTCGGGAACATTCAGCCCCTTCACGTTCCAGGAGATACATTTTAGTGACATTTTGGAGGATTGGTGCTAGACTGTCTGCTTCTGCCGGAGCACCAGCAGGGGGGAGCAAGAGGACAGGGGAAGGGATAGGCAAGGGCGGAGGGGGGGGGGAAGGAGAGGAGACACTGGGAGGGGACCAGAGGGAGTCAAGATGGGACGGGAAATAGGGAAAGATAGAAAAGCGGGGATAGTTTAAGTCTCCAAACTGGGCAGCTAGGGCCTAAGGGGGGAAGAGGTAAGGCACTTCAGAGAGTGGGCCCCTATGGTACCGGGCTCATTGACTGAACCACGCCTCCGTTTGTGAAGGTAATTAATTTAGTGGCAGTATTATTATCACTAAATGTGACAACTTCTCATTCAGGGCCCTTGTTGGTTGCTACGATACAGGCAGCTGCCAAAGACACATTCACCGCCTCATTCAGCTGGGGAATCTCTGTTTGGTTCTACTTCGTGAGTTTGGATGTTGGCTCCCCCATGGGACTAGCTGTTGGTAGTCACCTGAACAGTGACCCTATAAATCCTCACTTCCCCTTCCTGTCCTTGCCCTAGTATAGGTTCCTGTTTGTGCTAGTTTGGTGGATGCTATTTGTTTCTGGTTGCTGACTTTGCTTGTTCCTGACTCTGATTATTGGATTACCCCTTGGATTGTGCTGATCTTCTGATTGCTGACTTTGCTTGTTCCTGACTCTGATTCTTGGATTACCCCTTGGATTTATGCTGATCTCGTTGCCGACCCTGCCTGTTTCCAACACTGCCTTCTGGTAGACCCCTGGGTACTTCTGCCTTGGTCCGCTATTTTGGATTGTCCTTTCACTCACTGGGTTTCTGTCTTTAGCCTCTACTAACTGTGAGTTATTTATTGGTTGTTCCCTGTTTGGCTGTTTACACCATCTATTGCGGTCCCTTTATTCTGGCTGCAGGATCTCAACCGTCTCTCCACCTGATACTGGGATAACAAGACTACCGGTCAAGAAACTGGAGAGGCGGTGGAATTTCCTGGCAGACCTGACAAATGGTTGTTGTCCTTGGCCAGCATCTTAGGTGTTTCTCTTTTGTTTACACTCAGCTGCTGGCAGAGATCTGTCATTCTTGATGAGAGACCATTGGGAGAAGTTTTTTTTTGTGCTGGTGGGTTGTTGGCATCAATGTTCATTGTGGTTGATGATAGATCTACATTGGTAGATGACAATAAAGGACTTTATGGTGATGAGTGTTTTTATTTACATTGTAATTTTTTGATGAATTAGTAGCTAGGGGTAGTATGTACTCTTTACTTATTTATACTGGGGAGAGGGCCAATATCTGGGGCATATGGTGAATGTTTTGTCTTCTTTTCTTTGTTTGCTGATATCTGGGGCCCCTTATCTTAAAAAGTTTCCAAAAGGTTCTTCACCACTGAAACCCATATCAGCCCAGTCAGGGTTGTGGGGAAGAGGCCCTTCAGCCCCATCAGCCCCCCCCCCCCCCCCAGCAAAGTGCCTCCATATGTTGATTGCATGCTCAGATAAGGGTCTGGAATGGATTTTAGGTAAGAAGCTATACTTTTTTTTTATATTGGGATTTCCCCTTAAAATACAAAACAGACCTTCATTAAGGATAAGGGTCTGATATGCATTGGGGGAAGCATGCCAATTTTTACAATAAAAAACAAGCAACAGGGAAATGTAATTTTGTGGCAAATGTTTTAATATTTTTTTTAAATGTTACTTTTGCTGTAGCACATCTTATAGGTGTGCCACTTCACATGCAGGCTTAGGGCATCCCCAGGGCATGTTATTTTCAAAGAATTTTGTATTTTTAATGTTTCATTGTAATCCTTATTAACCACTTAACAACCGGCCCATAGCCGAATGACGGCTACAGGGCGGTTGTTTAACTCTGGGAGGCTGTCATATGACGTCCTCCCAGAATTCCGCTCTCGCGCGCCCCCTGGGGCGCGCACTCGAGAGCATCCATAACCGCCAGGTCATCGCGGCCGTTTACCACGTGATCGCTCCGTCAAATGACGGAGTGATCACTTGTAAACAAACCTGTGTCATGTTATGACGCCGGTTCCTCCCTCCCCCTCTCTGTACCGATCGGTACAGCGGAGGGGGAAGAGATCGGTGTCAGCAGCGCTGTGGGCTGCATCTGCAGTGCCCACATCGCTACTCACCGAAAATTAACCCCATCATACCCTGCCATTACTCTGCTGCAATACTCTGCAATACACTGCTGCAATACTCTGCAATACTCTGCTGCAATACTCTGCTGCAATACTCTGCAATACTCTGCAATACTCTGCTGCAATACCCTGCAACAACACTCTGCAATACCCTGCAACAACACTCTGCAATGCTCTGCAACACCCGCCAATACCCTGCAACACCCGCCAATACCCTGCAACACCCGCCAATACCCTTGCAACACCCGCCAATACCCTGCAACACTCTGCAATGCTCTGCAACACCTGCCAATACCCTGCAACACTCTGCAATGCTCTGCAACACCTGCCAATACCCTGCAATGCTCTGCAACGCAATACTCTGCAACGCCATACTCTGAGATATCCAGTCATACTCGGAAATACCCAGCCATACTCGGAGATACCCAGTCATACTCGGAGATACCCAGCCATACTCGGAGATACCCAGCCATACTCAGCCATAGTCGGTGATACCCTGCAATACCCAGCCATAGACATCCCCGCCCCTCCCGCCGCCCTCCGGTGCTTCTACCGACTCGCCAATACGATCAAAGCCAGAATCTTTTTTTTTTTTTCAGGCTTCCCAGCTTAGAGTGGAGATGCAGGGTCTTATTGACCCCATATCTCACTGTAAAGAGGACCTGTCATGCCATATTCCTATTACAAAGGATGTTTACATTCCTTGTAATAGGAATAAAAGTGATCAAAACATTTATTTTTGGGGGAAAAAATGTCAAACTAAAATAAATAATGTAAAATGAACAATAAAATTTTTTTTTTTTTTAAAGCGCCCCTGTCCCCATGTGCTCGCATGCAGAAGCGAACGCATATGTAAGTCCCGCCTACATATGAAAATGGTGTTTAAACCACACATGTGAGGTATCGCTGCGAATGTTAGAGTGAGAGCAATAATTATAGCCCTAGACCTCCTCTGTAACTCAAAACATATAACCAGTAAAAAAAATTTAAATCATCGCCTATGGGGATTTTTAAGTAGCGACGTTTGGCGCCATTCCACGAGCATGTGCAATTTTGAAGAGTGACATGTTAGGTATCTATTTACTCAGCATAACTTCATCTTTCACATTATGCAAAAATTGGGCTAACTTTACTGTGTTTTTTTTTTTTTTTAAGCACAAAACTGTTTTTTTTCCAAAAAAAAGCATTCGAAAAATTGCTGCGCAAATACCGTGCGAGATAAAAAGTTGCAACGACCACCATTGTATTCTCCAGGGTGTTTGCTAAAAAAACATATATAATATTTTGGGATTCTATGTCATTTTCTAGCAAATAAATAATTATTTTTACATGTAGGAGAGAAATGTCAGAATTGTCCTGGGTGCTCCAGAACGCCTGATGGCGCTCCCTGCATGTTGGGCCTCTGTATGTGGCCACACTGTGTAAAAGTCTCACACATGTGGCATCGCCGTACTCGGGAGTAATAGCAGAATGTGTTTTGGAGTGTAATTTGTGGTATGCATATGCTGTGTGTGAGAAATAAACTGATAATATGACAATTTTGTGAAAAAAAAAAGTTAAACAAATCTTGATTTTGCAAAGAATTGTGGGAAAAAATGACAACTTCAAAAAACTCATCATGCCTCTTACTAAATACCTTGGAATGTCTTCTTTCCAAAAAGGGATCATTTGGGGGGTATTTGTACTTTTCTGGCATGTTAGGGTCTCAACAATTCAAATAGGCCATCAGTACTTCAGGTGTGATCAATTTTCAGATATTGGCACCATAGCTTGTGGACTCTATAACTTTCACAAAGACCAAATAATATCCACCAATTTGTACTTATTTTTACCAAAGATATGCAGTAGTATAAATTTTGGCCAAAATTTATGAAGAAAAAATTACTAATCTGCTAAATTTTATAACAGAAACAAAGAAAAATTCATTTTTTTACAGAATTTTCTGTATTTTTTCTTTTATAGCACAACAAATAAAAAACCGACCGGTGATTAAATACCACCAAAAGAAAGCTCTATTTGTGTGAAAAAAAGGACAAAAATTTCATATAGGTCCAGTGTTGCATGAGTAATTGTCATTCAAAATGTGAGAGCACCGAAAGCTGAAAATTGGTCTGGTTATTAAGGGTGTTTACCGTAAGTGCCCAGTGGTCAAGTGGTTAAACAAGCTGCTTCCTGCTGATTGGTATTTTAAAAAAAAATGTTTGCAATTGTAGAGGCTTCCAGGGCAGTGTACAACTACTGATGCCCTTTGTTTGACAATGTTTTGCCTTTTATATTTGAAAATGGAAAGAACTGATTTTTAAGATTCACCTCCCATTGATTTAAATGGGGGTTTATATTAAAGTTCACAACATGTTATGTCTTTTCTGCAATATAACAAGCTTGCCTACCTGTTCGTATTCTTCTTTAGAATGTGCACTGAACTACACTGAGCTACACATGTGCATTCTCAGCACATCTCAGCACTGGAATAAATTAACTTTCATGCACGTGTGTGGGAGTTACACCATTCTACAGCTGATCAAGATGGCCAAAGACTCTGCACCTGGAAGAACTCAGGGAGAAAAAGCTGGGATCAATGGAGAGCCTTGAAGACATTGCATTGGTTTAGCAGACGCAAGCATTGTGGAGTTTAGTTACGTTTTAAGGCCCAATTTACACTTTCACATTGTGGTAATGTATTATCACAATACACAGCAATGCAACATGCCTGGATGCTTAATAAATCTTTAAAGGCACCCCAATGTACTGTGGCACTGCTCCTGCATTGTAGTGTGCCACAACTCATGTCAAGACACAGTAGTGATTTGTGGTGTGTTTGAAAAAAGGGTGTTTATTTTTGGAAATCTACGGAAGCACCCAATCTACCTACTGTCACAACCAGATTGAATACCCAAGCACAATTTTAATTATTGCTTGCTTACAAAAAGCACTCCATCACCACCTTTAGTAGAAAATGGAAAATGTGATTATCCCACCCTAGAGCCTCCAATTACTTAAAATAATGTAAAATTTAAATGTATCCTACAGTATGAAATACTTGGATCAATCAATTAAACAATATGCTGATGTAGAAAACTGTTTCTGATTTTCTGGTTTTCCTTTATTTTTAATTTCCCCTTTCCCAATATTATTTCCCTACTTAAAGTTTGTATAGGCTGAATCATAGTTTAACGTTGTGGCCTCCCAAACCTACAGTTTAATCGCATTAGGGGTAGGCTGGACTAGGCCATCATGGCTTGAACAAACTCTATACTATATGCTTTCACAGTTTTATTGTATTACAAATGTTGTGTAATATATGCAGCAACTAAGGATGAGCCGAACACCCCCCGGTTCGGTTAGCACCAGAACCTGCGAACACTGCAGACCTAAACTTCGTGTGAACTTTAGAACCCTATTAAAGTCTATGGGATTCGAACGTTCAAAATCAAAAGTGCTAATTTTAAAGGCTACAATGCAAGTTATTGTCCTAAAAAGTGTTTGGGGACCGGGTCCTTCCCCAGGGGATATGTATCAATGCCTGTAAAGGGGCACATGTTTCCTGTGCTTAGAACTGTCCCTGCACAAAGTGTCATTTCTGCAGGAAAAAAAAGTCATTTAAAATCACTCGTGGCTATAATGAATTGTCAGCTCCCGTAATAGAGAACAGTCATTGAAAGTCATTGATAAATTTTAAAAAAAAGCGTGGGGTTCCCCCAAATTCAATTACCAGGCCCTTCAGGTCTAGTATGGATATTGAGGGGAACCCCGCGTCCAATTAAAAAAAAAACGACGTGGGGTTCCCCCTAAAAATCCATACCAGACCCTTTATCCGAACACGCAACCTGGCAGGCCGCAGGAAAAGAGGGGGGGTGAGTGGCTGTGGGGGGGTCTGCGGGTGGGGGGCTTATCTGAATCTAGAAGCCCCCTTTAATAAAGGGGACCCCCAGATCCCACACCCCCTGTGTGAAATACTAAGGGGGTACAAAAGTACCCCTACCATTTCACAAAGAAAGTGTAAAAAATAGTTAAAAAAGACTTGGGAAAAGTCCTTTATTAAAAATAAAAAAAAATTAAAAAAAGATTCCAGCAGTGGTAATCCACTCTTGCTATCCACCGATGGCTGATCTCTTCTCCGGGGTCCAGGGATGACTGATCTGATCCCCTTACCATTTCAAACGGGGGGGCTGGAATCTGGGGGTCCCCTTGTTAAAGGGGGCTTCCAGATTCTCATAAGCCCCCCGCCCGCAGACCCCCACAACCACCGGCCAGGGTTGTGGGGATGAGGCCCTTGTCCCCATCAACATGGGGACAAGGTGCTTTGAAGGGTCACAGACCCCCAAAGCATCCTCCCAATGTTGAGGGCATGTGGCCTGGTACGGTTCAGGAGGGAGGGGGACCGCTCTCTCGCCCCCCCTCTTTTCCTGCGACCTGCCAGGTTGCGTGCTCGGAAAAAGGGTCTGGTATGGATTTTTAGGGGGACCCCCACGTAAATTTTTTTAAAAATTTGGTGTGGAGTTCCCCTTAAAATCCATACCAGAAGTAAAGCAAGCCGATATAGATAGCTATGTAGCTAGCGCTGGCTTAACGACTCTTTCATCAGAGTCAAGGGAATCTTTGGAAAACCCGATCACGTTAGAAGAAGTCCAAGCCGCAGTGGGCTCATTGAAGTTGGGTAAAGCTCCGGGCCCAGATCGATATACGGCACAATACTATAAGATCTTTCTCCCCATTCTTGGCCCGCAGTTAGTGAACTTATTTAATGCTTTGAGCTCGAATGTGGATTTTCCATTAGATACTCTTAGAGCCCATATTTCGTTGATCCCTAAGGAAGAAAAAGACCCAGGGCGGGAGCTATAGGCCTATCTCCCTACTCAATTTAGACTTGAAATTATTTTCTAAAATTTTGGCAGCGTGAATGGCCCAACACATGCAGTCCCTTATCCATGCTGACCAGGTGGGTTTTATTCCCGCCAGAGAAGCCAGGGACAATACTATTAAAGTGCTTGCTTTGGGACATAAAGCAAAATTTACAAAGACTCCGTGTCTCCTTGTAAATACGGACGCTGAGAAAGCCTTTGATAGGGTTAATTGGAATTTTTTGTTTTCGGTACTTCATTATATAGGACTGGGAGACCGGATGCTGACATGGATCAGGAAGATATACTCACGACCTTCAGCTCAAGTCAAGGTGAATGGGGTGCTTACATCTCCGATATGCATAAGGAATGGGACTAGACAAGGTTGCCCGTTATCCCCTCTTTTGTTTGTACTGTCCCTGGAGCCCTTATTAGCTTCTATCCGTCGGAATTCGGACATTATGGGCCTCCATATGGGTACCACTGAATGTAAAATATCTGCTTATGCAGATGATATGATGTTTTCACTCATAAACCCCAGAATTTCTTTGCCAAACTTACTTCGAGAATTTAAGTTTTACGGGAGGCTCTCACATCTGAAAATAATTTTTTTAAAGTCCGAAGCTATGGGGGTAGCTATCTCTCCGAATGTGTTGCAGGATTTGCAATCGGGTTTTCGGCTTAAATGGACAGACTCAGCTCTTAAAAATCTAGGTACCTATATTCCGGCAGATATTGCGCATACGTTTAAGTTGAATTTTCCCATTCTTATGGTTAAGACTCGTAACCTGCTGCATAAATGGCACTCGGGCCTTCATTCTTGGTTCGGGAGATGTAACTTAATTAAAATGAGTATACTTCCTAAGTTTATATATCTTTTCCAAGCTCTTACGACCTGGATCCCGGTGTTCTGCCTAATAGAGTCCGGCCATCGATATGTGTCCGTTCCGTACTGCGCATGCGCAGTACGGAGCAGACGAAGCTTCGGAAAATCTCTGAAGCTGAACGGCGCCTGCGCCGTGAGTGGAGGAGGTAGCCCCACTATCCAAGCGGACATAGGGTTTAGAATTTTAGAGAGCCCCTCGCGGGCGAGCTTCGCTCGCCACGCTTCGGGCTCGGCCTCGCTGCGCTCGGCTCTTTTTTATTCTAACTCTATGTCCACTTGGATAGTGGGGATAGAACCTGGACTCACGGCGCAGGCGCCGTTCGTCCTCGGCAATTTTCGGAATCTGTGCTCCTGTGTACTGCGCATGCGCAGTACGCAGAGGACAGCATCTGATAGAGGACCCTAATTGACAAGACACCGGCTCCATTTTTCAAACAAATTCAAACCTTGATCACTCAATTTATATGGGCATACAAAAAACCCAGACTTAAGCGTTCCCAATTAACCCTATCCAAACAACAGGGGGGGTTGGCCTTACCCGACTTACGACGTTATTATCTGGCCTCCCATTTGGGGCGCATTTTAGACTGGAATCGCAACAACCTCACCAAGCTTTGGGTTCGACTAGAGCAATCCCAATCTGGTTTTCCCCTGAGAAGTGCCATTTGGTGCTATCAAGCACTACCGGCAGAGGTAAAATCACATCCTACTATTGGGGCGACACTGAAAATTGGTTACCTAATTGCTTCCCAGAATAAGCTTACATCTCTGACATCTCCTTTGTACCCTATATTAGGCCATCCACATTTTGAGCCGGGGAATTATTCCCAAGATTACAAAGGTCTCAGGGATTCAGCACTAGACCATGCATCGAAATTTGTTATCAATGGGCAGTGGCCATCTATGCCCTCCTTAACTGATCCGATGGGGTTATACTGTTTAACATTTTGGAGGGCGGCGCAACTACACCATTTTTTGCACTCTATTCCTAACCCCCTAGCTTTCACTAGTCCTTTAACAGGATTTGAGGTATTATGTAGGAGTGAAGGACCCTTGGCCCATAGTCTCTCTCAGATTTATGCTCTCTTGAATAAGCCAGAGGACCACCTCCACTTGTCTTGTTTATCAAGATGGGAGAGAGACCTTGGCTGTGTTTTCTCCCCAACACAGAAACAACATATTATCACCTTGACTTTTAAAACCTCGTTGTGTACTAGGATACAAGAGATGAACTTTAAAATTCTCACCAGGTGGTATTTGACCCCGTCGAAACTGCGTAAATGTTTTCCGTCTGCCTCCGACAGGTGTTGGAGATGCGGCGAAAATGAGGGTACGTTGCTCCACATTTTTTCGCCATGCCCTAGTTTGCTGGATTTTTGGAAGGAAGTTCACCGTATAACACAAATGTTTACGGATTTTTTCATTCCGGAAGAGGCTGTTTTTTTCCTCCTGCACCACTCTCAGATTCCCATTAAGCAGTATAAAAAATCTATTTTGCAACATTTATTGAATGCGGCAAAATCCTGCATTCCCCTTTATTGGAAACAGAGCTCTCCTCCCTCTATTGCACATTGGATCAGGAAAATAGAGGATATAAAGAAAATGGAAGATTTGATCCTGACGGCTCAGAATAAACAAGAAACTTTTAAACAGACATGGGATCCCTGGAATGTCTTTTTACTCTCGCTGGAAGGACGTAGCCTACAGGTGTCTTAATGCTTAGCAGTTTCCCCTGTCTGGTCCATGTGTTATGTTTCGCCATTGCGCCCTGTTCGGCTCTGCCTAGTTCCATTCTGTCCCCTGGGACTTTAAGGGTGCTGCAGGAAGAATATAACTAAAGAACAGTCATTTGCCCTTAGTACACGATCATACCTATTATGCCCATTTTTTTTTTCTTCTTTTTCCTTTTTCTTTCTTTTTTCTTTTTCTTTTCTTTTTTTTTCTTCTCTCTTATTATCCCTGTGAAAAGAGTGTAAATGGGAAAGACGGTCCCCCCCCCCCCCCCCTGGAGAGGGGCAGTGCCAGGGGGGTTTGGTACTAGGGAGACCCCGGATCTTGGCATTATTCTTCTTTTTTTTTTTTTCTCTTTTGATACTTCTTAAAGGTGGAAAGCCTGATTATTATTGTCTGTATATTCTTAATAAGGTTTACTTATCTGCCTTATGTTTTGTACTTACCTACTTGTATCGTACCTTGGGGACTGTCTTCCCTTGCTTGGAGCTTAATAAAATTATATTTGAAAAAAAAAATCCATACCAGACCTGAAGGGCCTGGTAATTGAATTTGGGGGAACCACACGATTTTTTTTTTATCAATGACTTTCAATGACTGTTCTCTGTATGACGGGGAGCTGACAATTCATTATAGCCGCGAGTGATTTTAAATGACTTTTTTCCTGCAGAAATGACACTTTGTGCAGGGACTGTTCTAAGCACGGGAAACACGTACCCCTTTACAGGCATACTATAGACACCCCCCATGTATGAAATTTAAAGGAATATTACACTTTTATTGTTTCACTTTAAGCATTATTAAAATCACTGCTCCCGAAAAAACTTCAGTTTTTAATTTTAATAATGTTTATTGAAGATTTGCATCAGAACATAAAAGATAAACAATCCTCAATACAAACAAGCTAAATCCACCCGTACATAGGCAAAGCCGAGCTAGACATACATGGATCTAGACCAGAATATAACAAAACCAATCTATAAAGCCAACAGGAAGTGCATTGACAACACATTGGTATTATCTTGAACCCATAACAACAAGTTCAGCCCCCGTGGGGGAGTATGTCTAGTCAAAGCACACAAGCCACAGATCCCCTGGTGCCCCAAACGGGATCAAGCTGCAGACCAAGGGCTAGGCCCGCCCGCCAAGACCAGGACACTCCCCACCCATCCCTACAAAGTTCAGTTGCCTGAGATGCCCAAAGGAATTTTGGGCCAAAAACCAGCCCAGAACATCCCAATACACCAAGGGAGGTGAAGAAGAAGAGAAGAGAGAAAACGTGTGAAAAAAAGGAAGGGGGGAGAGGAGAAAAAGAGGAGTAAAAAGCTGAATCAAGTGTTACCTGCCCTAGAAGACAAAGTACCAGGCTGCACTCCTGGAATAAGAGAAATATTACACAACGTTGCCCAAGGTTCCCAGATCAACCGGAATATCTTTCCGTTTTGTCGTGCCACTTGGCCACTACTTGTTCTTGCACCATAATCCATGTTACCTTAGATCTGAACATCTTATAGGAAACCGTGTGTTTCTTCCAGGCCTTAGCAATCGTAATTTTAGCCCCAAGAAAAACAAAAAACGCCAATTGCTGTAAATGTTTGGATAGAGCCGGGATGAAAAGATTTAGTAAGGCTAAACTGGGGTGCGGTAGTAAGGCAGTCCCCGTAATGGAACTAACCGTACGAAACACTTTCCGCCAAAAGGAGCGGATGCGTGGACAGGACCACCAGACATGAAACATATCTCCTCCCAGACCACAACCTCTGAAGCACACTGGTGAGGAACCCGGAAATTTTTTTGCCAGCCTGGAAGGAACATAGTACCATCTAAACAGGACTTTGATACCTGCCTCAATTAGAGAAACATTAAGTATACCTTTGTGAGCTCTCATCGAGGCCCCAAACCACTGTTTCGATTCCCATGAGCAGCCCAAATCAGCTTCCCATGCGAGAGCATAAGGGGGCTTGTTGTCCTTCCCCATGAGAGCCGCGTAAATCAGGGAGATGCCCCCCCTCTGCTCCGTGGCCCGCACACACCATTGCTCATATTGCGTTATAAAAGGAGGAAGAGGTTTGGAAGTCCAAATGGAATTCAAATAGTGTGAGATTTGTGTAAATCTGAATATTTCCGAATCGGGCATATCTAGTTTCTTTTTGCAATGTGATAAAGAAAGAGGGCCGGAAGGGGAAAAGAAGTGTCCAATTCTGTATAACCCCTTATCCGTCCACCATTTAAAGGCTTCTATATTTTCCCCCCGGGGAAAATCCCCAATATGAAAAATGTGTGTTAGCGGTTTCAGTGGGGAGATCAACGAGTCCAGTTTGAATAGGTTGGAGCTAAGCGCCTATGAATGCGAGAGGGTGGGAGCCAGAATCGCTGGTCTGCGTTTGGGGCTACAACCCATCAGGAAATCTATTGTGTGGTGGGGAATAGATTGCCGTTCCATCAATAACCAGTCCGGTTTTACAGAACCAGAGAAAGCCATTGATATCTGGGCCAGTTTTGCTGCTTGATAATAACCCCACAAATTGGGAAGACCCAACCCCCCTTGAGATTTCAATCGGTAGAGTGTGGCTGAGGAGCACCTATAGCCTTTCTTCCCCCAGACAAACTTCACGATGTCCGTTTGTATTTTGTCAAGGAATGTTTTGGGGACTGGAATTGGGAGTGAACGGAACAAGTACAATAAACGCGGTAGAAGTGTCATTTTCACCGCATTAATCCTACCCAGCCAGGAGATGCCACAACCGGACCAGCAAACTAAATCCTCTTTGCATTTTTGCGCCATGTAGGGATAGTTAGCTTTGAATAATGTGTGTATATCGGAAGTGAGTTTGATTCCTAAGTATGGAAGCTGGGATTGTGCCCATGAGAAGGTAAAATTATTCGAAAGTTGTGATAGCATATCTGTGGATAGCGTAACATTCAGGGCTAAAGATTTCTCCATATTGACCCGGAGTCCCGAAATCTTACTAAAATCTAATAAAGTCCGGTTAATGATGGGCATGGAGGTCAGGGGCGTAGTAACAAAAAGAAGAAGGTCGTCCGCATAAAGGGCGCATTTATGTTCGCAGGACCCGCACATGACCCCCCTAATGTCGGGGTTAGAACGTAAGGCAATGGCTAAAGTTTCTATGGCTATGGCAAAAAGAAGCGGAGATAGTGGGCACCCCTGTCTTGTCCCCCTACCAATACCAAACGTGTTAGAATATCTGCCCAACAGACACACCTGAGCCGAAGGATTAGAATAAAGAACCGATATAAGATTAAGAAAGTATTTTCCGCACCCCCATCTCTCCAGAATATCCGTAAGGTACAACCAATCAATAGAGCCTTATGAAGGTCAATGGACAGCAGAAACCCCTGTTGCGGGGAACCCCCGTCCCATTGTGCCTTTAGGAGTGAAATAATATCTACTGCGCGCCTAATCTGGTCTGGTCCTTGTCTCCCAGGGATGAACCCCACCTGATCTTTGTGGATATACCGAGAGATAAAGCTTGAAAGCCTGTTCGCCAGTATTTTCGTCATTATCTTAATGTCATTATTGATAAGCGAAATAGGCCTAAAATTGCCTACCACGCTGGCATCTTTACCAGGTTTTGGAATCACCGAGATAAATGCTGAGTTCATGTCCGGAGGCATGGCGGTACCATCCCTGAGAGAGTTAAACATTTTCACCAGATAAGGAGCCAGAGAAGGGCCAAACTTCTTATAATAACCGTTGGAGAATCCATCCGGACCCGGGGCAGAACCCACTGAAAGCGTTTTGATAGTGTCAAGTACTTCTGCCTGAGTGATTGGATCCTCCATAAGATCCCTGTGATCCTCTGAGAGCTTGGGCAGTGGAAGAGCATTCAGGAGCCGCTCTCGAGCACCCTTGGAGGGACTAGTCCCCTGCTTGTATAAGTCCGAGTAGAACCTCAAAAAAGTGTCCATGACTTTAACAGGATTCTGAGAGAGGACTGATTTTAGGGAAAGACTGAGATCGTGGCTTGGGGGTCAGTTTTACTGCTAGGCGTGAGCCCACCCTGTCTTTTTGTGCATAGAATTTAGCCCCCGTCCAAGTAAGATGTTGAGCAGCCGCTGTAGTTAAGGACATATTCAGTCGGGCCTTGACCTCGTCTAGTTTGGCTAATGAATCTGCCGTAGGGCGCTGTTTGTGTGTTTTAGCTAGGGAACGGAACTCCTCCGTGAGTTTGAGAGTGTCAGCCCGGTGTTGCGCTTTGAGATTAGAGGACAACTGTATCAATTTGCCTCTCATTACAGTTTTATGTGCGGCCCACAAAGTAACCGGCGTTACCTCCCCGGTATCATTCAGCTCAAAGTATTCTCGAATAGCAGCCTCCAACACTGCGCTATGTGCAGGATCGCTCAAAATGGATTCCCGGAGACGCCAACATGGGCGGCTCCCGGAGCCCATAGGTCTCCTGGATACTACAACCACCATGGAGTGGTCCGATAAGGACGAGTCCAAGATCCTTGCAGTAACCAACAAAGGGACCGTCTGGGGTTTCGTAAAAATGTGATCTATTCTGGCATAGGTGTGGTGTGGCGCCGAAAAATGTGTATAATCCTTCACCCGAGGATTCATCTCCCGCCAGGAGTCAATCAGACCACCTGAGTGGAGCATGCAGGCAATGCTAATGCTCTGTTTCGATGGACGCTTGGGTTTTGACCCACCAGAACCCGATTTATCCAGAGAAAAGTCAAATGCTACATTCGAGTCACCTCCAATAAACACCGTGCCCTGAAGGCGGTTCTGTAGCTTCCCCAGCATGGATGCAAAAAAGGAGCTTTGGCCCTTATTGGGTGCATAATAGGAAACAAAAGTGTAGCATTCCCCATCTATGTGTCCCGAAACCAGAATATATCGACCCTGGGGGTCCTGAACAATCTCAGGTTGAGAGAGGTTTATATGTTTGGAGAAACACACTGCCACCCCTCTAGTCTTGTTTTCCGCGGAAGCCAAAAAGAACTGAGGATAGTGCTGATGTAAAAATGTGGGTTTGAAAGAGGAAGGGAAGTGCGTCTCCTGTAGTAATAGAATATCCGCATGTATGGAGCGGTAATGCTCTAGAATCTTCCTACGTTTTAGTGGGGAGTTAAGGCCTTGAGTGTTATGCGAGACAAGTTTAAGGGTGGGCGCTTTAGCAGGTGTGTCAGTGTCACGATCACCCTGGCGTTTCGGCCGTACACAGGAGACTTACCCGTAGAAGCCTGTCGTGGAGAACCCGTCGTTTCCCCTTGACGCGCGCTAAAGCGAACGAACGCACTCGCGTCAACATGAACGAGCGCACGCACACACGTGGGGTCACGAACGGGCGCACGTCTACTCGCGGGGGCACGCTGACCCGTCGTACGACCGTTTTGGCGCCCTAAGGTCTTCTTAAGGCACTTGCTCCATCCTATCTGTGCTGTCCAGTCTACAGCGTGTCCGTGACCTTGCTTTCTGTACCTGTACCTGTTACTTTGGTTCCTGATACCCGGCTTGTTCCTTGACCCTGATCCGTTGCTGCCTGCCTATGACCTCTGCTTGTCTGACCACGTCTCTGCCTCATCCTCTTGTACCTTGCTGATCGATCCCTGCTGACCCGGCCTGCACCTGACCCTGCTGTTCCTGCTTACCCGTTGGGGTTCCTGTATTTCCTGACGTCTACCTGCCCGCCAGTCTATCCACTTGTGCCTGCCTGCTACAGTCAAGTACCATCAGCTCTACCTACTTGCTGTTGGTGCCCTGCTGCTTATCCGGACCGGTCTCCATCCGCCAGGCACTTGTGCCCCCTGAACTTTTGAATACCTGTCTCCATCTCCAGGGGTTCATTAGCCAGGGGATACGAGGGGCCGCTCCCTGCATTCCAGGCTCAACTACTAGGTACGTGACAGTACTGGACAGCCATGTCCGAGCCTGCGCAGGGAGCCTCCCCCATGGACGAGCTTTGCCACCATCTGGCCGGCCTTACTAAGGCAGTTAAGAGTCTACAGGAAGGCTACGGTAGACTGGAGGAACAAGTCCAGGCGCTATCCGCTTCTGCACCAGTTGCTCCAGGGGCCCATGCTCCACCGTCAGTAGTGATGATGCCACCCGAACCCAGGGTCCCAACTCCGGAACGATTCGCGGGAGACCGGAACAAGTTCAGGGCCTTCCGCAACTCCTGCGAACTCTATTTCGCCCTGCAACCTAGGACCTTCTCCCTTGAGGTGACGAAGGTGGGATTTATCATCTCTCTGCTAACAGATGAACCTCAGGCCTGGGCACACCGTCTGTTGGAACGAAAGGACCCATCTTTAGACTCCATGAATACCTTCTTCCAGGCAATGTCCAGACTCTATGAGGACCCCCAACTCGCTGCAACCGCAGAAGCAGCCTTACATGCCCTGCAACAAGGTCGCAGGCCTGTGGAGGACTACGTCTCAGAATTCCGACGATGGAGCGCAGACACAGACTGGAACAACGCGGCCCTGCGGTATCAGTTCCGCATGGGCCTCTCCGAGGCTCTGAAGGATGAGTTGGCACGTGTGGGTGTCCCTGAGACTCTGGAAGCCCTGATAGACACCTCTGTCCAAATTGACAGGCGCTTGAGGGAGCGCCGCCAAGAACGTTCTTCCACAGCTACTCGCCCGATCTGGATGCTACCACGGGTGCCTAGTCACCCAACTCCTCCTGTTCCAGCCGCATCCACATTGGACACCCCGGAACCCATGCAGCTGGGGCTACTCCGTCCATCTCTGACTCCAGAAGAACGCCAACGTCGCCGGGTCAACAACCTCTGTCTGTATTGCGGAGAACCAGGGCACTTTGTTCGCTCTTGCCCAGCTAAGATGCGTAAGTGCCTCCTTGTTCCACCTGTCCCCTCACCTGTGTTGTCTGATAACACCTCTCATCTGGCTGTTCCTGTTCTTTTGCAGCTTCCAGGAAGGATGATTCCAACCCACGCAGTTATTGACTCCGGGGCATGCAGTGGCTTTGTAGACTCGTCCTTCGCCCGAAAGAACAGGATTCCCCTTAGACCGAGAGAGAAGGGGCTCTCGGTATACCTGGCTGACGGGTCTACCTTGGTATCAGGACCAGTGACCCAGGAGACTAGCCCCCTATCCGCTGTCATCGCCGGAACTCACCAAGAACTCCTATGCCTAGACGTCATCCAGTCTCCTCTGTTCCCCATCATTCTAGGTATGCCTTGGTTGAAGGCACACAACCCACGCATTGATTGGGCCACTGGAATAATTGAATTCCCCTCGGACTACTGCCTCCAGCATTGCTGCCCGACTCCCAACGGGGACTCCTCGGCCCTTCTCTGTTTGGAATCAGATGATGAAACCCGACAAGCTGTACCCAAGGAATACCATGCTTTTCTAGATGTCTTCAGTAAGAAGGGGGCAGAGACTCTTCCTCCCCATAGGCCATATGACTGCCCTATAGAACTGCTCCCGGGGGCAGAAATCCCCTTCGGAAGAATCTTCCCTCTATCCGAGTCTGAACTGAGTACCCTGAAGTCCTACTTGGATGATAACCTTGAAAAAGGGTTTATCCGACCCTCTACCTCCCCAGCTGGCGCTGGGATTTTCTTCGTGGAAAAGAAAGACCACTCCTTACGCCCATGTGTGGACTATCGGGCTCTAAACAAGATCACCATTAAAAATCGCTACCCCCTGCCGTTAGTACCTGAACTTTTTCAGAGACTGGGTTCCGCTAAGTTGTTCTCAAAGCTGAATCTTCGGGGTGCCTACAACCTCGTCCGTATTAGAAGGGGTGATGAGTGGAAAACAGCCTTCCGTACCCGCTTCGGGCACTACGAATACTTAGTGATGCCATTCGGGTTGTGTAATGCCCCAGCCACGTTCCAGCATTTTGTCAATGACATTTTTAGAGATTATCTTGATCTGTTTGTAATTATTTACCTGGATGACATCTTAATCTTTTCCTCCACTCTAGCCATCCACCGGGAACATGTTAAGAAGGTTCTGACCCGTCTCCACCTTCACGGTTTATACGCCAAACCCGAAAAATGTGTTTTCGATCAGCAGAGTATTCAGTTCCTCGGCCTGGTCATCTCGGTTAGAGGGGTAGAGATGGATCCCCAGAAGATCTCCGCAATCCAGGATTGGCCTGCCCCCTCCGATAGGAAGGGAGTTTAGCGATTTGTGGGCTTCGCTAATTTCTATCGTAAATTCATAAAGGGATTCTCTTCTATTATCGCCCCCATTACCGGGCTGACCAAGCAGGGCCAAAGGTTCCGTTGGACCCCCGAAGCACAAGAGGCCTTCAAGACCCTGAAGGATTTGTTTGTCTCGGCTTCGGTCCTGAAGCACCCCGATCCCGCTCTACCGTATACCCTCGAAGTTGACGCTTCAGAAATAGCAGTCGGAGCGATACTTTCCCAGAGGCAGGGACCCAAGTCCTTACTCCATCCGGTTGCTTTCTTCTCTCGCAAATTGTCAGAGGCCGAAAGAAATTACGACGTCGGAGATCGTGAGTTATTAGCAATTAAGTCTGCACTCGAGGAGTGGCGCTACCTGCTGGAGGGGGCTATCCACCCAATCCTGGTCTATACCGACCACAAAAACCTGGAATACTTAAAGACAGCTAAGAGATTGAAGCCTCGTCAGGCCAGGTGGGCACTCTTTTTCTCAAGATTTGTATTCCACATCACTTACCGTCCCGGATCCAAGAATACTAAGCCAGACGCTTTATCCCGCATGTTTAGTCAGCCGGAGAACTTGCCACCTACTGATACCATCCTTTCTGCTGGGAACTTTCTTCTACTCCAGGGAGATGTGGTGTCTCAGGTCAAGCGGGCTTCCATAGGCGCTACACCTCCATCCGGTGCCCCGTTGTCTTCCAGCGATGACCTTCTGTGGCATGGGAACAGGATCTTTGTTCCCCAGGCAGTTCGGACTCTGGTTCTGGCCTCCTGTCATGACCATCCTCTGGCTGGCCACTTTGGGGTATTCAAAACCCTGGAATTACTCAGGCGTACATTCTGGTGGCCACGGATGAAGGACGACTGCAAGAGGTATGTACAGGCCTGTGCCACCTGTATTCGGAGTAAGGGCGACAAGTCAAGAGCCTGGGGTCTACTAAGACCGCTACCTGTTCCTGATAGACCATGGAGGATGATCTCCATGGATTTTATCGTCGAACTCCCCCCTTCGGAGAACCATTCAACGATCTTCGTCGTAGTCAACAGACTCACCAAGATGGCTCACTTCTTGCCCATGAAGGGCACCCCCTCAGCCGCAGAGACAGCTAACACCTTTGTTAAGGAAATTGTGAGACTTCATGGCATTCCCGCCAACATCACATCTGATAGGGGGGTGCAGTTCACCTCAAGATTTTGGAGGGCGCTCTGTGGAACTCTGAAGATCGATCTTTGCCTGTCCTCAGCCTACCACCCGCAGACCAACGGTCAGACCGAGAGGACGAATCAGACACTGGAACAGTATCTTCGCTGTTTTTCGTCCTTCTCCCAAGACGACTGGGTCTCTCTTTTACCGATGGCTGAGTTCGCTTACAATAACACAATCCACTCGGCCACCAAGCAGTCCCCTTTTTATGCGAACTTTGGTTTCCATCCGTTGTTTTTGTCTGGCAGTCTTCCCGAGTGTTCGGTACCAGCGGTTCAGGAGAATCTTAACTTCTTTGAAGAAAATAACAAGCTCTTACAAGAAACCCTGGCCAAGTCGCAGGAGCATTACAAGGAAGTCTTCGACAGAAGGAGAAGAGGGGAGCTGGATCTTAAGGTTGGGGATCGGGTCTGGTTGTCCACCTTGAATCTTAGACTGTCCTGCCCCTCCAAGAAGTTGGGCCCGAAATTCGTGGGTCCCTTCCCGATCAAGAGGAAATTAAATGACGTGGCGTTTGAACTCAAACTTCCTGAATCCTTCCGAATTCATCCAGTTTTCCATGTGTCACTTCTCAAACCCGCAGTCACGGATCCCTTCGCTGACAGAATCTCCAGTCCCCCGAAACCCGTTTTGGTCAATGGGGAGATTGAGTTTGAAATCGAGGCCATTCTGGACTGTAGGATGAGACAGAACCAGGTCCAATTCTTGGTCAAGTGGAAGGGGTACGGACCTGAGGAGAACTCCTGGGAGCCAGAAGCTAACATCCATGCCAAGAGACTCATCCGTGCCTTCAAGAATTCCCACCCGAATAAGCTGGCTCAGTTGGGCATCCGGAGGCTGCCCCTTGGGGGGGGGCAATGTCACGATCACCCTGGCGTTTCGGCCGTACACAGGAGACTTACCCGTAGAAGCCTGTCGTGGAGAACCCGTCGTTTCCCCTTGACGCGCGCTAAAGCGAACGAACGCACTCGCGTCAACATGAACGAGCGCTCGCACACACGTGGGGTCACGAACGGGCGCACGTCTACTTGCGGGGGCACGCTGACCCGTCGTACGACCGTTTTGGCGCCCTAAGGTCTTCTTAAGGCACTTGCTCCATCCCATCTGTGCTGTCCAGTCTACAGCATGTCCGTGACCTTGCTTTCTGTACCTGTACCTGTTACTTTGGTTCCTGATACCCGGCTTGTTCCTTGACCCTGATCCGTTGCTGCCTGCCTACGACCTCTGCTTGTCTGACCACGTCTCTGCCTCATCCTGTTGTACATTGCTGATCGATCCCTGCTGACCCGGCCTGCACCTGACCCTGCTGTTCCTGCTTACCCATTGGGGTTCCTGTATTTCCTGACGTCTACCTGCCCGCCAGTCTATCCACTTGTGCCTGCCTGCTACAGTCAAGTACCATCAGCTCTACCTACTCGCTGTTGGTGCCCTGCTGCTTATCCGGACCGGTCTCCATCCGCCAGGCACTTGTGCCCCCTGAACTTTTGAATACCTGTCTCCATCTCCAGGGGTTCATTAGCCAGGGGATATGAGGGGCCGCTCCCTGCATTCCAGGCTCAACTACTAGGTACGTGACAGTCAGCCATGGACCAGAGGGGGGAGACCCACGCAACTGATCAAGAACTCACCGCTCCCATGAAGAGGGCCACGCTGTGGGCGAATCCAGAACCACCAATAGTTCCCATAAATGTCCAGGAGTGCAGGCTGGATGTCGTAAGTAAAGTCGCCTTGTCTGCAATAAACATGAGGAGAAAGGAGAAGGAAAGAGATGAACAAGAAGAGGGACAAACAATCATAGGGAGAAAGAACAGCATCATGAGGAGAACCATGTCGCAATACCATTGTGTTGTCAGAAAAATACATACAGGGGACCCCCGTCCCCATCCACCCCCCTGAGCGGTCGGAACCCCTCCAACCAACTCTCATCCGTAAATGTACGGGGCAACCCCAGACAAGGTTACCCCGAAAATGGCCCAGAAGCTTAAACAATACCTCTTAGCCAGGGGGAGCGCACTAAATCCACCACCGCCCCGCCACCTTAACTATATAAACTGTGGAGCTGCCACGGGCTCCTATCAAAAATGTAAACAAAGCGCCCATCAATAATTCTAACAGTGGAGCAGCACTCCTATACCTATGGCAAAGGGAATGGCCCATTTCTCGCTCCAGACCCACCATCCCCCCCCCCCCCCCCCCAAGATAGAGACGGTGGAGAAATGGCCATACCCTTATCAGACCAGTACCTAGGGCCCGGAAAGGACTATTTCAAACAAAGATTATGAAAATATGCATATCCCTTAAAGCATTCCCTGCTGCCACAGACAGTAAACCTAATATTAACCCCAATAAGGCATATACATTACAGGCCCTTCCGATATGAGAAGAGTTCGCTGTACCGGTCGTTCGAGTCCAGAATAGCAAGGCCTGAGACCTCAACCTGAAACTAAAAGAAGTTAACCTGGACCAGGGTTATAATGCAAAAATACAAGAATACAAAAATACAAAAATGCAAAGATGCAAAAATGCAAAAGCCCCCCCCTATAAAGATACGTGGCGAAAGGAGAGCAAAAAATCAGACAACATAGGGAGGGGAAGAAGGCCCTAAAACACATTTCAGAACATGTGAAGACTTCCCACCCGTTACCCTCTAGATAGAGGAGGGGGCCAAGAGAGTCCCAAGAGACCCCCGAGTCCCGTGGCCCGTGCCACAATCAGGGGATCCCCGAAAAAGAGGAAGTTCATCCCCATATGGGGAAACTAAAATAGTCTCAAGGTGGCAGATTTTCTTTGGATCGTTTGGAGCTATGTGTCAGCCAGATCTGCTGCAGCGGGCTCGCTGGGGGAGGCCTCTTGGTTGACGCTGGGGTACCCCTGGTGGAAGGTTCCGTTGTGGGTTCCAATTGTAGCAGACCTAGTCGAATCAAAAGTTTTTCGCCTTCCTGGAACGAGGAGAATCCAAAGCTTTTGTTTTTGTAAGAAAAATTCAGCCTCAAAGGAAACGACCATCTGTAAGCGATTTCTTTGTCCAACAAAACTTGTAGCAAAGGTTTAAACGACCGTCTCCTCTGTATAGTGTATGGGGAGAGGTCAGCGAATAGCTGGATCTTGTGACCCTGAAACGAGAGATTTTCTGCATATCTGGATTTTCGCATGACCTCCTCCTTCACCGAGTAATAGTGCGGCTTGACTATAATGTCCCTGGGTAAACCGTCAGAGCGGGGGGCCTGGAGAGCCCTATGTGCTCTATCCAGTTCCAGATGGCGATCCGGGATGTCAGGGATCAAATTCTTTATGAAAGATCTCACCACCTTGTGTACCTCTTTTTCAGATTCCGGGATCCCCCGTACCCTAAAATTGTATCTTCTCGACCTGTTTTCGAGGTCATAGATTTTTGCAAACGCAGTCTCTAGTTGGTCCTGAACCTCCTCCAATCTAGCCGAATTCTGATTGATCCGGGATACAACCTGGTCAGTTTTCCGTTCCACAGTGTCCAGCCTCAGACCTATTTGCTGCAGATCTGCATGTATAGAGGTAGTGATCTGATTTGCCTGAATAGCTAGGCTTTTGGAAAGCATATGTGAGAAAGCAGTCATCATGGAAGGAAAGTCTGTGGGGGGAGGGAAATCTTCCTGTGCCTCACTGACTGCCAGCAGCATGCCTGTATGGGGATCCCTCATAGGTGTAGTGGGATATCCTGCACTCAATCCCCCCAGCAGAGACTCAGTGGAAGAGGGAGAGTTAACTGATGGTAAAGGGGCACAGTCTGTACCTTGAAAAGGCAGCCGCTCTTGGCCCTGGTCCGCTATGGAAACTTCCTGGGGAGCTGTGACTGGGAGGCCTCGTGTAGCCGCCGCCATCTTGGCGTAACTGACAGGGCCGGTTTCGGCTTTCATACGGCCGGACAAATCCTTTCTGGCGCTCGGGGACGCCATCCGCGGGATCCCTGAGTGTTCCCCCACTTGAATCTGCTGTCCGGTACAGTGTGAGGGCGCTCTGGAGGCTCCGGTGGTTAAAGCAGGGCGGCGGTGGAGCGGAGCTCTAGATGCCGGCGGCCATCTTGGGAAGCCCCGTGCATGCCCTCTAAAACTTCAGTTTTTAAAACTTTTTTTGCATTGATACATCCTGGGGCAGGACCCAGGTCCCCAAACACTTTTTATGACTTGCATATAAGCCTTTAAAATGAGCACTTTAGATTTCTCCCATAGACTTGTAGAGGGTGTTCCGTGGCTTTCCGAATTTGCCGCGAACACCCCAAATTGTTCGCTGTTTGGTGAACAGATGAACAGGCAATGTTCGAGTCGAACATTAGTTCGAATCGAACTCGAAGCTCATCCCTAGCAGCAACTTTAATTGTTATGTTCTTAACCACTTCAGCCCCGGACCATTTTGCTGGCTTAAGACCAGACCACTTTTTGCGATTCGCACTGCGTCGTTTTAACTGACAATTGCGCGGTCGTGCAACGTGGCTCCTTAACAAAATTGACGTCCTTTTTCTTTACCACAAATAGAGCTTTCTTTTGGTGGTATTTGATCACCCCTGCGGTTTTTATTTTTTGCGCTATAAACAAAAATAGAGCGACAATTTTGAAAAAAACTATTTTTTTTTTACTTTTTGTTATAATAAATATCCCCAAAAATATATAAAAAAACATTTTTTTCCCTCAGTTTAGGCCGATATGTATTCTACATATTTTTGGTAAAAAAAATCGCAATAAGCGATTATTGATTGGTTTGCGCAAAAGTTCTAGCGTTTACAAAATAAGGGATAGTTTGATGCATTTTTATTAATAATTTTTTTTTACTAGTAATGGCGGCGATCAGCGATTTTTATTGTGACTGCGACATTATGGCGGACACATCGGACATTTTTGACACATTTTTGGGACCATTGTCATATATACAGCAATCACTGCTATACAAATGCAGTGATTCCTGTGTAAATGACACTGGCAGTGAAGGGGTTAACCAGTGGGTGGCAGTGTAGGGGTTAAGTGTCCCTAGGGGTGTGTTACTAACTGTTGGGGGCTGGGCTTTCTTTTAGTGAACACTGATCTCTGCTCCAATCACATGGAGCAGAGATCAGCGTCACTTGTTGCTAGGCAGAACTGGGAGATGCTGTTTACAACGGCATCTCCTAGTTCAGCCGCCCCATGAGACGATCGCGGGTATGCCCGCGGCGATCGAGTCCGCTGGACCTGCAACCAGAATCACGGGGGTCCCAACCGGCATGCGAGCGCGCCGCCGGTGGCATGCTTTCGATGGCAGGGCGGCAAATTTAAAGGGACGTACAGGTACGCCCATTTACCTGCCCATGCCATTCTGCCTACGTACATCGGCGTGCACCGGTCGGGAATTGGTTAATTGATAAAATAAAAATTTATTGTATAAAAAAAAAGAAAAAAGGGTGTTTTTTAAGTCTCTTAACATGCATTTTGATTGGGCTGCCTTAACTCAATGCACTAAATTACTTAATGCATGTCAATGCACGTACGTTAATTCACCACAAAAACGTAAATGGGCCAAATGTGCTTGTTCTTCTTTAATGAAGAAAATACATTGTTTTCAATATACCTCAGTCCCACCAATAGAATGCATTGCATTGGGAAAATCCTTCATGTTACATTTTTAATGCATAGCTCAGCATTTTGCCCTTCAAATCATTATGTGCATTGCTGTATGTTTTCTCTCACCCACTCCACCACTAATTTCTCCACTTTCCCTTACTGACCCTGAGTTGGACCTAAACTCTATTATCACAAAGCTATTTTAATTTTGGTGTTGGTAGGGATAAGAGTAGGGATACGAATGTCTGAAAAACTGTGCAACAGCAGTAACTCCTTTATGCTAAATGCTTGTGATGGAACTGCTTTGTCACCCTGCTTTGGTGCTTCCTTCTGCCAAACAGTGCCTCCTGCTCTCCAAACCATTCTGACCAGACCAAGAGCTAATACCAGCCCTTTTTACCCAGACAAGATGCTGGGCTAGAACCAAAGGAATGACTGTGTATTGAAACTCAGACACATACTTTATACCCCACAAGAGGACATTCCCCTCTTGAGAATATTAGCAAGACAATGCAAACTTTAAACATCAATCCAATTAACAGCTAACAACTAACAGTGATCTTAATTAAACAGTTATCTAATTAAACAGTAAGTTCATCAACAAACTTTTAACATTCCACAATAATTTGGTAACAATGTTAAGTGGACACAATACTAGCAGACAGACAGAAACAATAGATGACTCAATTAACACAATTAACAATGGGAATGCACACTTAGGAGGCACACAATTGGAGAAAGAAACTTAACACATAACACAGATTAAATCAGGAGGCTTCAGAGTCAGGTTGCTTTGAGTTTATGATATTAACATCTGCTCTGAGTATAACAATCGAAAGCAGCCATTGCTGGTTTTGGGCATGCTAAGGCCAAGGCCCATAGTCAGTAATCAAGAGGCCACCCTGCAGTCCTCTCTAAAAGCCCCTGTCCTGGTTGGGTCTGTCACACTGCTTAGGTACTCTTTATTTTATTTTCCTCTATGGGGGCTGTATTTTGTTCATTACTGTTACTTTTTATTTTGGAGTTCTCACCATTTTTGTGTATGTTAGCATTATTTGTGGGTCACTTTACTTTTTAACAACTTTTTTTACACTTTCTAGTTTTTTCGTATAAAAAAACAAAAAAAATGAGGTTCAGGATTTTTGTAAGAAGCTTCTGTAACTATCTGGAGCCATTTAAAGCCCATTCCATACTTTAAGTGCTGGTCACATTACAAATCTGGGGCTCCCTACTAAAAGAATAGACCTTTGATCAGTCAATTTGAAGCCTAGGTTTTGTACATGCTAGCATTTTTGGAGGAAGACTGGGGCTATATTTTTTCAGGAGAGGTATGTATTTCAATCCTCCTCTTAATTTTTGTCTAGCCAGCCCAGCAAGACAGTTTACATGGCTTTACATTTACATTTTGAGCTAACTTTTAAGTATAGGTCTATTTTTAGTAAAACAGTGGGTCACCCCTTTAGAAAGAAGAAGCAGTTGAGGCAGTTCTAAAGCCCAAGTAAAATCTGTCTTATAAGGCAAGACCATTACAAGGCTTTGATAACTTTATAATTACCAGCCATCCATGGTTATTTAGAAACCAGAAGAAGAGAGAACCATCCCTTTACAGCAAGACACCCTAGGCCATGAAGAAGTAATAATACATTCTGCTTGATCAAACACAACTTTAGAAAAAAAGAGTTTTGGAAGTGGCTGGGGGTTTTACCAAAATAGTCACTGTCTCCATTTTCCAACTATTAAAAAACTCCAAAAGCTGATGCAGGAGGAAGCAAATTGTGGGAACTATAACTTCTATTTCCCACAGTAACCCCTTTTTAAAGTAGAATGAGTACGGATTATATATCTTCTGTTTGCACAGTGCTACTTGTGCTGTAATAAGCCTCTTGGTTAATGTAGAAGATTTGTGAGACTGGATATATAATTGGTGTTAGTGTCAAACAGCAAGAGTCAAGAACAATTTACACTTGATGTGATAAATGCATTATTTTGTATCATGCATAGAGATTAGTGATGAACAAACCAAGCAAAAGCAAATAAAAAAATCTCCAAAACCCAAACATAGCACCTGAACCCCGTGGGAGTCAATGGCAGCCAAATGTTGTAATTTTTGTCTGTCCTTTTTCAGGGTAAAACTTTTGGCAAACAGGGCATGGGTAGCTGGGCCCTGCCAAGGGGGTCGTGCACCAATGCAAAAAAAAAAAATATTTTTTTTCAAAAAAATACAGTTTGATGGAGAGATGCTCTTTTTAAGAGGCTTCAAATGCAACAGTAAGATGATACAATTCCTTTAACCACCTCCCACCTTCTGTATTGTATAATGACGGTGGCAGGGTGGTTCTCTTATTCGGGAGGACGTCATATGACATCATCCCAGTCTCATCGTGCATGCGCGCCCGGGGGGCATACAGAGCAGCGACCGGCATTGAGCTATTTACCTGGGACATCCCCGGTAGTGCCCATCAGTGCTGCCAATCAGTGCCTATCAGTGCCGCCTATCCATGCAGCCTATCAGTGCCCAAAAGTGTGGCCTATTAGTGCCCATCAGTGCCACCTATCAGTGTCCATCAGTGCTGCCTATCTGTGCTCATAAGTGCTGCAAATTAGTGCTGCCTATCAGTGCCCATCAGTGGTGCATATTAGTACTTCCTCTTCAGTGCCACCTCATCCGTGCTTTTCAGTGCTGTCTCATCAGTTCCAATCAGTGCCACCTCATCATTGCCTATCATAGCAGCCTATCAGTGCCCATCAGTGCCGCCTCATCAGCGCACATCAGTGAAGGAGAAAAAAATTACTTATTTACAACATTTACAACAGTTTCAGAAACTTTTTCCACATTTGCAGTCTTTTTTTGCTTTTTTTTTCTTAGCAAAAAATAAAAAAAAACAGTGTTGATTAAATACCACCAATGGAAAGCTCTATCTGTCTCAAAAAAAGATAAAAAATTTAATTTGGGTACAGTGTTGCCTGCAATTGTAATTCAAAGTGTGACAGCGCCAAAAGCTAAAAATTGGCCTGTGCAGGAAGGGTGTAAAAGTGCCCTGTATTAAAGCAGTTAAGTAACATGCTTCCGGGGGTGCCTTAAAACTGCATATGAAGTGGTGCACCTGTTGGATATACTAGAGTAGTGGCATTTGAAAAAAAAAAAAAAAAAGGCCTGCAGTACCCCTAAAATCTATACCAGATCTTTTGGAGAATCCTAATTTCAGACCCTTATCTGAGCATACAGCCTGGCTGGTGATAAAAGGGAAATGATTTGGTGAATGATCCAGGATCCCTCCACAGTTTGTTGACATTCAGTTGCCAGACTGGGAGCTGTCATTCATGATGGAGTCTCAGTGAGAAAGTATTAGCACAGAGGTGCTCAATCCTATTCATGTTAGTGGCTCATTGGGGCATCGGTTATCATGATTAATGAATTTAAATCTCTGGATGATGTATTGATGTTGGATCTACATCATGGGACATTATTTGAGGATTTTTCAAAAGCGTGTGTGTGTTTTCTTACTATTTTAATTTTGTGAATGAGTAACCAGGAGTACTATATACTCCTTACCCATTCATGTAGGGAGTGGGGGCAGACACCAGGGGCCCCCTTATTCCAATAAGTCATCCCCGCCATCAGATGCCCACATCCACCAGATCAGGAATGTGGGGAAGAGGCCCTTGTCCCCTTTAAGGGAACAAAGGTGGTTTGTCAGGGGGGCAAGAAATACTTCCTCTGGTGGCAATTAGGGATGAGCTTCAAGTTCGAGTCGAACTCATGTTTGACTCGAACATTACCTGTTCGCCTCCTTTCACCGAACAGCAAACAATTTGGGGTGTTCAATGGAAAAGCCGCAAAACACCCTGTAAAAGTCCATGGGAGAAATTTAAAGTGCTAATTTTAAAGGCTTATATGCAAGTTATTGTCATAAAAAGTGTTTGGGGACCCGGGTCCTGCAAAAAAAAGTTTTAAAAACTGACTTTTTTCGGGAACAGTGATTTTAATAATGCTTAAAGTGAAACAATAAGAGTGTAATATTCCTTTAAATTTTGTACCTGGGGGGTGTGTATAGTATGCCTGCTTAGAACTGTCCCTGTCATTTCTGCAGGAAAAAAAGTAATTTAAAAGCACTCGCGGCTATAATGAATTGTCGGCTCCCCATAATACAGAGAACAGTCATTGAAAGCCATTGATAAAAAAAAAAATGCGTGGGGTTCTCCCCAAATTCAATTACCAGACCCTTCAGGCCTGGTATGGATATTAAGGGGAACCCTGCATCAAATATAAAAAAAATGACGTGAAGTTCCCCCCAAAAATCCATACCAGACCCTTTATCTGAGCATGCAACCTGGCAGGCCGCAGGAAAAGAGGGGGGACGAGAGAGCGCCCCCCTTCTGAACCATACCAGGCCACATGCCCTCAACATTGGGAGGATGCTTTGGGGGTCTGTGACCCCTCAAAGCACCATGTCCCCATGACCCCCAGATCCTGCCCCCCGTTTAAAATGGTAACGGGTACATTGTACCCCTACCATTTCACCAAGAAAGTGTAAAAGCACACAGACACAGTTGGGAGAAGTCCTTTATTAAAAATAAAAAAATAAAAATAAGATTCCAGCAGTGGTAATCCACTCTTGGTATCCTGCGATGTGTGATCTCTTCTCCAGGGTCCAGTGATGGGTGATCTCTGCCGATGGTCCAGCAATTGGTGATCTCTCCCAATGGTCCAGCGCAATGGTCCACAGGAGACACTTCAGGAATCCCGGCAGCCTGACAGGTCTTAGCTGAGGAGGACGGGGCCACTCGTCACTTGGTCCCACCCCCTTCTGACGCAAGGGGAAATCCAGGCTTCCCCAGTGATGTACGGGTGACCCCGCCCCCTCTGATGTAACGCAGGTTTCCGAAAGCAAGAATCTTATTATACGCCCACTGATAAACAAGGGGGTATAGTTATTCTAGATAAAAATGACTATTATATAGAGATGTCTAGAATCCTTAGCGATTTATATACCTATAGACCACTGTCCAAGGACCTACTTCTGATTTAAAATAATTTTGATGGCACTTGTTGATAGGGGTGTACAATTGTGAAAATTTGTTTTTGGTACCCCTAGTTCCCCATGTACCCGTACTATATTACCTACCCAAAGTCCATAAGGATGCTGTACACCCCCTGGGTTGACCCATCGTTAGTGGAATCGATTCCGTCACATCTCGAGTAGGACATTATATCGATTTTAATTTACAGCCCTTGGTAAAGTCCATTCCCTCCTATCTTAAGGACACCAGGGATACTATCAATCTACTGGAACAAGTAGATTTCTGTGATGGCTATTTGTTAGTTACATCAGATGTGGCAGCCCTGTACAGGTGTACACAACATGAGCTCGGGCTCTCTGCTGTAGACCATTATTTAGCTAGGAGCGATATGATCCCTGTAGTCCAACGGGGGTACATTATGGAACTTCTTTAATATGCCACTAAACGCAATTATTTCTGGTTTAATAACCAGTTTTATTTGCAACAAAAGGGAGTATCTATGGGGGCTAAATTTACCCCCAGTTTAGGGAACCTTTTTTATGGCCCAATGGGAGGAGGATGTCATCTATGCTCTTAATAGACCTGAGTTGGTTCCTTGGGCCAGGTACATAGATGACATCCTCCTCCTGTGGAGGGGTGATGAAGACTCTTTGCGAGACTTCATGATGATTTTGAATGACAACGAGAGAGGTATTGTATTGAGTTATGAGGCCAGTTTAAAATCTATAAATTTTTAGCTTTGAAAATATCCATTGTAGACCAACTGATCACCAGGATGTTTTTTAAACCTACTGATCGGAATGGATACATTGATAGCTGCCACCACGATTCTTGGTTGAAATCTGTCCCACACAGCCAACTATTGTGCATCAGGCACAATTGTACTAATTTACGTGATTTCCACCATCAGGCCTTAATCCTTAAATCTAGGTTTGTGGAGAAAGGCTACCACCCTTTGAGGATAGACAAGGAAATTAACAGAGTGTCTTTGGTAGATAGGAGTACATTAATAACATAACAACCTGAACGAATACAACATACAAAATTTAAGTGGTCTTTTGTGACAGGATTCTCAGTACAATATAAACAAATTGAAGATATTTGTAACCGTCATTGGAAAGTGCTGAAAAATGATTGAGTACTTGGTCCTTTACTTCCGGATCGTGCTGGAGTGGTGTATAGGGAAGCTCAGCCTTTGAGTGGACAAATTGCCCTAAATGTCATTGATCCTCTGACAAGAGCTTAATTTGTTCACAAATGCCGCAAATGAAATGTGTGTTTACGCAATTCATGTGGCAGAAGGAAATCTGAGTCTTTTATGTCCACCACCACCTCCATAACATATGTGATGAAACACTTTACCCCCTGTGCTACTCGATACATTGTGTATTTAATAACTGCCCTTGTAAAAAACAATATGTCCGACGAACCATCAGAACTTTTTCTGTTATGGTAAACGAACAATTTACCAGCATTAAAAAAGGTCACACTAATCATAGCATACCCAGCCACTATCTTCACTATCACAATAAGAATCCATTAGGTACCACATTCCAGATTATAGATAAGTTTGTCCCTCATTGGAGAGGTGAGCCTTCCGTACGGGGGGGGAACATCTGGAAACATTCTGAATTTACCAGCTTAAATCATATTCACCTTTTGGAATGAATATGGATTGGAATATCAACGCGTTTATAAATAAGGCATAGCATCTGGATAGTGTTGATAGTCTTTGACGATTCACCACCTTTTTATCAATTTTTGAAACTATGTGCTTTTATAAACACTCCGTTCTTTTATTACACCTATGTATGTTATTATTGTGATTTGATGTACATTGTATTGGTCATACCATAATTGTGATCCCTTGTTGTGGTTTAGGGTCACTAACTAAGTTTTATTATTATACAGTATCTCACATAAGTGAGTACACCCATCAAATTTTTGTAAATATTTTATTATATCTTTTCATGTGACAACACTAAAGAAATTATGTTTTTTATCAATAAATCCATACGTTATTTTTGATCTATACCATATGAAAGTCTTCCTTTTTGTTTTCTATGATTACCTTTTACCTACTGCTGGAGAAAAATCTTTAAAGACACCACACTAGATCAGGAGACTGTGGTTGCCTCCTGGCCTGTTATACGTTTCACCTATTCCACTGCTGAGATCCTGTACCTGCATCTTTCCACCATTGGAGATCGCGATTTTGGACTTGGGTGTCCTTACATGTCTGTTGCTGGCGCTGTGTCCACGTTGACTGCCGCTGGCGCGTGTGTCCACGTTCTCTGGTAAGAGTACCTACCCCTTTCCCCTGGTGGTGGAAGCAAAGTCCTGGGTGTCTGAATATCATTGCAACATCACTACTTTTATGATTTTTTGACAGGCACGTGGAAGAGCATATTATGACATTCTATGTTTGATGGACTTTGCATCGTGATGATGTGCATTTAAGTGGCATTTATTTTTCCAAATAATGTGCTAATACATTGTTTATATATATATTTCTTGTTTTTCACATTTGATTGGTACCATAACCATGTGATGTTTAATGCACTGACCTTATGGTACCTATACTAACACTTGATTAGTGCAGTTTATTTTATTTTATTATTTCCTTTGTGCAATTGATCATTGTGTGTGGCTTCCTGTCAGCCGGTTCCCTTCTGGATATTATATATAGTTAGCGATGCACTTTCGTTTCATATCTATTGTTTACAATTAATCTTATTGTTTGATGCTGGCAGCTTTTCACTATTTTATTCAGTTATTTTTTCACTAGTAGCACAGTCATTTTCTTTATATATATTTTTAGGAAATAGGAAAAGCCCATGATGCAGTGCATAGCTTTTTGCTCCTGGTCAGCTTAATCACAATTACCAGTACATTTAATGATGGATAACCCAGCCTACATTCTATAAAATGGTGTGTTCACAGCAGCTATATTATCAATGTGTGTTGCAGCTGTTAGAAAGAGCTGACAAATCTGTGTAGCAAGTCTTGGGTTCTTGAGTACAACCAGCCTGACAGATTTTTTACATGTGATCCTACCTCCCAACTTTTTGAGATGGGAATGAGGGACACCTATCAGCAAAAGTATACAAGCATAGGATATACCCCTGGCCACGCCCCCTTAAAGGAGAATTGTACAAAAAACAAGATTGGTTAAACCCACAAGTGCTTTTTATTACCACTACTATTCCTTTATATTGGCTTTTGGAATTTACAAATGTAACAATTTAGAAATCAGATGAAAGGTTTAGTGCTAGAAAACACTTTTTGATAGATAAAAAGTGCATTTTATATACATCTATATAGATCAGACCAAAATGAGGGACAAATGAGGAGGAAAGAGGGACAGAGGGACAGTCAGAGGGACTGCTCCAAATCAGGGACCGTCCCTCGAAATCAGGGACAGTTGGGAGCTATGTGTGATTACTACTGTTGGCTATAGCCACTAGCAGTAATTATTGTGTTCTGCCAGCCTGGAAGGTTCCTTGCTGATAGAACACAATAGAGCTGCGGTGGAAGGAAAAAATCTATGGGCTACGGATAGCAAAAACTGAAACACAAGACCCCCCTCTTTTCCCCTGCAGATTTCAATTGGATTTGATGCAAAGTTTGCAAACTTAGAACTTCAAACCAGATTTGTGAAACTCTTTGGGAATCAAACCCAGACAGTGTCACTAATCACAATTCTTGGGTGTTAAGAACTGGGCAATAAAAATAGGGTTATCCTATTCCCTTTAATTTGCTCTGCTTAACCAGATAACAACAGGGGAAAAACTTTTATCTTTTTTGGTTAATAATCAAACAAATATTTGGGAGCAATATAACCATGGAAACACAGGGATGTGACCAGAATAACATGATTAAAATAAACACGCTGTAAAAAAACTTTAACTGACAAAATGTATGATTGTAAAGAAATTGTGTTCAGAAGAAAATTGCTCTGTAGTCTTCAACTGTTTTTTCTTATTATCAGCCTGAATGTTTGGCAATAGATTTGCACTGTATTTGTGTAATCATTTTCTTCTGTATCTAAATGTACTATAATATTAATGTCCTCAACTGTAGCAATTACGGGAAAGTTATGAAATGTCTACACTTATTTATCAAATTCACAGAAGATTTGCAGAAACGTGTTGCATATGGATATATAGGACACCTATCTCACATGCTTTATGAATATGTAAAAATTATATTTTTATAGAAAAATTTAAATTAAGTGTAATGGTGATAATGAGTTTTAATGCCCTTGTTATCAGATCCTATATTATTCTTCATGTTTTTTTTTCAAATGATTTTTTCCAGTATGAAATGTGAGTATTAAAGAACTGGCCAGAATTATGTACTGCTAGTCGTCTTCTATTATTATTCTTATTTATAAGATTTTTAAATATAGGGTATATTAATGTCATGAATCTACAAAAAAAAAACATATTCAACGCTTTTCTATGATGTAGTGTGCTTGCAAAGACTTTAAATGATAAGGTGCAATGTTTGCAAATTAGTCTTAAAACCTGTGATAACTAATTTGATATTAATTTTAATTTAAACAATTTTATGCAATAATTTGGTATTTGTTACAACTAAGTACTACAGCAAGCCATATTGTGAGCTTCGTTTATGAGAATGCCTGAAAAAAAAATGGCGTTGTCATAGCAAGTGACGTAATTGTGCTCTGGAGGTTTACAGGATTGTGCTGTAACTACTTGGTATATGATACTATGGGGGTTATTTACTAAATAAAAATCCACTTTGCACTGAAGTGCACTTGAAAGAAAAGTCACTGTAGATCCGAGGGGGACATGCAAGGAAAATAAAAAACAGCATTTTAGCTTCCACATGATTGGATGATAAAATCAGTAGAGCTTCCACTCATTTCAGATCTACTCCTTGGGTTTAGAGTGACTGCACTTGGAAGTGCACTTTCAGTGCAAAGTAGATTTGCCTTTCATAAATAACCCCCTATGTTTTCTTGGTAGTACTTTTTGAAAAATGATATTATGTAGTTGGAAGAGGTGAAGGGTTTTTATACAGGCTTGGAGTTGTGACATTGCTCTACATAACTGATGCAGTATGAGGTGATTTACATTTTATATGACTTGGTAAGAGCTGGTTTTTGGAACAATGGGGAATTGCTGCTCTTATTTTGGAGGAAAAACTGGATGAAATTAAAACTCTAAAACTTAAGAAATAATGAACCTTACAAAAAGCACATTTGCCCTTTAAAATTTTAGAAGGTATGGTTCATAGGATGACTCTTGGCCAGATAGAGATGGCAGCACTGAAGCTCAGAATTTTATACAGTTATCATTTTGGTTCTATGATTTATGAGCATGAAGATTGATCTTATTAGTGTTTTCAATGATATATAACTAGGGGGGGGGGGGGTTAAAACAGTTGTCAGTTTTATTTTGCCTTATGTGTCTCATTAGGTAGATTTCCTTTCACTTACTATCCTTTAGACTCACCAGTAAGTGAATATATCCATTATGAAGGACTGCCCCAATTATGTATTTGTCGTGGAAACAAGTGTTGCTTTTGGAAGATTTCCACTCTGTTCCTGTTTTGGTGGTAGCTTTAAATGTTGGGTTTACCCTCACTTTTATTCCTGGTTACATTGGTTATCAAGGCAATTAGAGTGAAGTAATCGAAAGTATCTTATGGAAACAGACAGCAAAAACAATCTGGCAGTGGTTCTAAGCTCTCACCACTTTCACCGTATATTCAAATAAAAAAAAGGGGGTTTTACGTTTAGTTATCCAAACCTACAGCTGCAGAGAACTGAAGCATCCGATATCTTAATTTTGTTCGAGATTTAGTGGACTTCTGGAGTGTGGGAAAGTGGTAAACTATACTGTTCCTCTAGATACCGGAGCAGCAGACATGTCTACATGTCTGAGAGTCACATCCTGGTGAATAGGATCTTTGTGATCTTTGGAAAATGTAAAATGTTCTTTTGTAATGTACGTGCTAGCTTTGCAGCCAACTGGTACCTTGTGATAGTTTCTTCCCAGTTCCAGTTTGCCTTTTATCAAGTCCCTTTCAGTGAGTAACTAGTTTATTTATCTGGGCATACTATCTGGAAAAATCCTTAAAGTGAAATTCCAGCAGTTTTTTTTTTTAAACCTTCCCCCTATGAACATGGACCTAATGCAATGCAATACAAAATGGTATCAGTATTAAATGTAGGATTTATAAATGTTTATTTTTTTTGCAAAGTGACCTAGCTGTCTCCTCCAAGCACACTCCCATCTTCAGTGGCCCAATTATTACATTTTATGCAAACAATTCATGTTTTAGCTTACTGTTTTGGCATCTAATATTAGGGACACATATTTTTAGTATGGACAGCTTACTGAAAATATTCACTTACTGAGTTTTAGCCTTAACACGATCCCAAAAACTAACCTTAGATCTCACTCTTAAACTCAACTCTTAGCCTAAACCTGATATAGGTTTTAACCTTAAACCCGACCTCTAAAATCAACCCTCAACCTGAACGCCTAACACTAATTCAAACCTCTGAGGAAACTTTAACCTGATGAACAAGCACATATAAAGAAAACACAATTTTGTCCAGTGAGGGGTTAACTAAAAAGTCCATAATGTAAACTATTACTATTATTAGACAAAATAACAAGTTTACTTTATAGGAATTAATAAATACTTATCTTCCCTGCCCTTCCCTTAGCTCTCATTCATTACTGGACAGCCTGAGCAATAGGTGGCATTCAACATATTATTTGTCCTTTAAAAAAACCTTTTCATTTGTGTTATGTGGTCTAGAACTTAATTTTATTTGTTTCATACTGTTTGCATATATATCTTTATCATCCTACTTTAACTTCCTGTGCGTCCCCTGGGAAGGAAAGTGAGCTTTGTATGTTGGTCAGGGTTCTATTGATTTGCATAGTGCTGTCAGTTATTACACTGAACATACCCAGGTGAAGGGAGATCTTAGGATTGACCTTATCATTGTTCTTCTACTCCTCTGTTGACAAATTGCAGGCTAGGGTGAGTCCCGGACCAGTCTGTATTTAACTACAGCAAAGACTAGAGGGATATCCAGAGCCTGGTTGACATGGGTGCCTACAGGACTGGCTGAACAAAATTACCAATCATTTGGTAGTTTTCCTGTAAGTTAGCATTAAATTGTCACAGAGAAATGTGATAAAGATAAATACTCTAACAATAACATCAGGGGCAAATATCTTTCTCCTAGAAATGGTATGACGTGGTAAAATTTGTGGTGCTCTTATAGAAAACACCAATTATTGGTGCCAAAGAAACTTTTTTAAAAGCTGTGAGCCAAAATGAAATCCATATTTTTTACAGTGCCTTGCAAAAGTATTCACCCCCCCCCCCCCTTGGAATTTTTTCATGTTTTGTTGCCTCACAACCTGGAATAAACATGGATTGTTTGAGACTTTGCATGATTTAATTTACAGAACATGCCAACAACTTTGAAGATGTTGTTTTTTTTTATTGTGAAGCAAACAACAAATAGGATAAAATAACAGAAAAAGTCAATGTGCATAACTATACACCTCCCTAAGTCAATACTTTGTAGAGCCACCTTTTGTGGCTATCACAGCTCCAAGTCGCTTTTGATAAGTCTCTATGAGCTTGCCACATCTTACCACTGGGATTTTTGCCCATTTCTCCTTGCAAAACTGCTCCAGCTCCTCCAAGTTGGATTGTTTGTGTGAACAGCAAGCTTTAAGTCTGACCACAGATTTTCTATTGGATTGAGGTCTGGGCTTTGACTATGCCTTTCCAACACATTTAAATGTTTCCCCTTAAACCACTCAAGTGTTGCTTTAGCAGTGTGTTTAGGGTCATTGTTCTCCTGGAAGGTGAACCTCCATCCTAGCCTCAAATCACACACAGAATGGTACAGGTTTTGCTCAAGAATATCCCTGTATTTAGCATCATATGTCTTCCCCTCAACTCTGACCAGTTTCCCAGTCCCAACTGCTGAAAAACATCCTGACAGCATAATGCTGCCACCACCATGTTTCACTGTGGGGATGGTGTTCTGTGGGTGATGTGATGTGTTGGGTTTGCGCCGGACAAACCCAAGACAGACATTTTCTTTGATACCCAAAAAGTTCAATTTTAGTCTCATCAGACCAGGACACCTTCCTCCATACATTTTGGGAGTCTACCATGTGCCTTTTCACAAACTCAAAACCTGCCATTTGTTTTTTGCTGAAAGTAATGGCTTTCTTCTGGCCACTCTGCCATAAAGCCCAAATCTATGGAGCGAAAGGCTTATTGTCATCCTATATACAGATACTCCAATCTCTGCTGTGGAACTCTGCATCTCCTCCAGGGTTACCTTAGGTCTCTGTGCTGCCTCTCTGATTAATGCCCTCCTTGCCCGGTCTGTGAGTTTTGGTGTTGGAAATTTTTTTTACAACCTGACCCTGACTTTTATTTCTCAACAACATTGTTGGAGAGTTCCTTGGTCTTCATGGCAGTGCTTTTGGTTAGTGGTGCCTCTTGCTTATGGGTTGCAGCCTCTGGGGCCTTTCAAAAAGGTGTGTATATGTAATGACAGATTATGTGACACTTAGATTGCACATAGGTGGACATACTTTAACTAATTATGTGACTTCTGAAGGTAATTGGTTGTATTAGAGATTTTTATGGGATTCATAACAAAGGGGGTGAATACTATACATACGCACATGCCAATTATCAGTTTTTTATTTCTGAAAAATAGTTTTATGTATATATTTTTCAAATGTTTCTTCCCCAACTTAGACTATCGTGTTCTGATCCCTCACATACTGTATAATTCAGATTAAAAAAACATTGAACTAAAGGCTGTAATGTAACAACATAGGTAAAAATCCAAGGGGGTAAATACTTTTGCAAGGCACTGTATATTTAACCACTTTCAGACCGGACCATTTTGCTGGTCAATGACCAGAGGTCTTTTTACAATTTGGCACTGCGCTGCTTTAACTGGTAATTGCGCGGTAATGCAATGTCTTACCCAAACAAAATTTGTGTCCTTTTTTTCCCACAAATAGAGCTTTCTTTTAAAGGTATTTGACTGACTCTGCGATTTTTATTTTTTGCGATATAAACATAAAAAGACCGTAAATTTTTTTAAAAAAATGATATTTTCTACTTTTTGTTATTAGAAAAATCCAATAAACTCAATTTTAGTCATACATTTAGGCCAAAATGTATTCAGCCACATGTCTTTGGTAAAAAAAAAGTCAATAACTGTATATTTATTGGTTTGCGCAAAAGTTGTCACATCTACAAACTAAGGTACATTTTCTGGAATTTACGCAGCTTTTAGTTTATGACTGCCTATCTCATTTCTTGAGGTGCTAAAATGGCAGGGCAGTACAACCCCCCCCCCCAAATGACCCCATTTTGGAAAGTAGACACCCTAAGGAAATTTATAAGAGGCATGTTGAGCCCATTGAATATTTTATTTTTTTGCCTCAAGCGATTGAATAATGACAAAAAATTTTTTTTTTTTTACACAAAGTTGTCACTAAATGATATATTGCTCACACATGCCATGGTTATATGTGGAATTGTACCCCAAAATACATTCTGCTGCTTCTCCTGAGTACGGGGATACCACATGTGGTCGACTTTTTGGAAGCCTGGCCGCGTACAGGGCCCCGAAAGCCAAGCACCGCCTTCAGGATTTCTAAGGGCATACATTTGTAATTTCACTCCTCACTACCTATCACAGTTTTGAAGGCCATAAATGCCAAGATGGCACAAAACCCCCACAAATTACCCCATTTTAGAAAGTAGACACCCCAAGCTATTTGCTGAGAGGCATGTTGAGCCCATGGAATATTTTATATTTTGCCACAAGTTGCGGGAAAATTACAAACTTTATTTATTTTTCACAAAGTTGTCACTAAATGATATATTGCTCACACATGCCATGGGCATATGTGAAATGACACCCCAAAATAAATTCTGCTGCTTCTCCTGAGTACGGGGATACCACATGTGTGTGACTTTTTGGGAGCCTAGCCGCGTACGGGGCCCCGAAATCCAAGAACCGCCTTTAGGATTTCTAAGGGCGTACATTTTTGATTTCACTCCTCACTACCTATTACAGTTTTGAAGGCCATAAAATGCTAAGATGGCACAAAACCCCCACAAATGACTCCATTTTAGAAAGTAGACACCCCAAGCTATTTGCTGAGAGGCATGTTGAGTCCATGGAATATTTTATATTTTGCCACAAGTTGCGGGAAAATTACAAACTTTTATTTATTTATTTATTTATTTTTTTCACAAAGTTGTCACTAAATGATATATTGCTCACACATGCCATGGGCATATGTGAAATGTCACCCCAAAATAAATTCTGCTGCTTCTCCTGAGTACGGGGATACCACATGTGTGGGATTTTTTGGGAGCCTAGCTGCGTACGGGGCCCCGAAAGCCAAGAACCGCCTTCAGGCTTTCTAAGGGAGTACATTTTTGATTTCACTCCTCACTACCTATTACAGTTTTGAAGGCCATAAAATGCCAAGATGGCACAAAACCCCCACAAATGACCCCATTTTAGAAAGTAGACACCCCAAGATATTTGCTGAGAGGCATGTTGAGTCCATGGAATATTTTATATTTTGCCACAAGTTGCGGGAAAATTACAAACTTTTTTATTTTTATTTTTTTTTCACAAAGTTGTCACTTAATGATATATTGCTCACACATGCCATGGGCATATGTGAAATGACACCCCAAAATAAATTCTGCTGCTTCTCCTGAGTACGGGGATACTACATGTGTGGGACTTTTTGAGAGCCTAGTCGCGTACGGGGCCCCGAAAGCCAAGAACCGCCTTCAGGATTTCTAAGGGTGTAAATTTTTGATTTCACTCCTCACTACCTATCGCAGTTTTGAAGGCCATAAAATGCCAAGATGGCACAAAACCCCCACAAATGACCCCATTTTGGAATAATGCAACTTTTGTCAAAATATAAAATATTCCATGGACTCGACATGCCTCTCAGCAAATAGCTTGGGGTGTCTACTTTCTAAAATGGGGTCATTTGGGGAGGTTTTGAACTGTCCTGGCATTTTATGCACAACATTTAGAAGCTTATATCACACATCACCCACTCTTCTAACCACTTGAAGAAAAAGCCCTTTCTGACACTTTTTGTTTACATGAAAAAATATTTTTTTTTGCAAGAAAATTACTTTGAACCCCAAAACATGAAGTGTTTTTTTTAAAGCAAAAGCCCTACAGATTAAAATGGTGGGTGTTTCATTTTTTTTTTCACACGGTATTTGCGCAGCGATTTTTCAAACGCATTTTTTGGGGAAAAAACACACTTTTTTAAATTTTAATGCACTAAAAATCACTATATTGCCCAAATGTTTGATGAAATAAAAAATTTGATCTTAGGCCGAGTACATGGATACCAAACTCGACATGCTTTAAAATTGCGCAGAAACGTGCAGCGGCGACAAACTATATACATTTTTAAAAGCCTTTAAATGCCTTTACAGGTGACCACTTTAGATTTACGGAGAAGGTCTACTGCTAAAATTAGTACCCTCGATCTGACCTTCGTGGTGATACCTCACATGCATGGTGCAATTGCTGTTTACATATGACACCAGACCGACGCTTGCGTTCGACGTTGCACCTTAGCAGGGGGGACAGGGGTGTTTTTTTTTTTTTTATTATTATTTATTTTGCTTTTTTATTTTATTTTTAAACTGTTCCTTTCATTTATATATTTTTTTTAATGATTTTTATTGTTATCTCAGGGAATGTAAATATCCCCTATGATTGCAATAGGTAGTGACAGGTACTCTTTTTTGAAAAAATTTGGGTCTATCAGACCCTAGATCTCTCCTCTGTCCTCAAAGCATCTGACCACACCAAGATCGGTGTGATAAAATGCTTTCCCAATTTCCCAATGGCGCTGTTTACATCCCGCAAAATCTAAGTCATGAAATGCTCGTAGCTTCCGGTTTCTTAGGCCATAGAGATGATTGGAGCCCTTCTGGTCTCTGATCAGCTCTATGGTCAGCTGGCGGAACCACCGGCTGCATTCTCAGGTTCCCTGTTGGGACAGGAGAGCCTGAGAAAACCATGGAAGATGGTGCGGGGGGGGGACATTCCCTCCCACTGCTTGTAAAAGTAGTCTAGAGGCTAATTAGCCGCTAGGATTGCTTTTACATAAAAGCCGACCGCTGGCTGAAAAGAATGATACCAAGATGATACATAAACCTGCAGGCATCATTCTGGTATAAGCACTCAAAGTCCAGCAACATACCAGTATGTTGCTGGAACTGGTTGGGCATATATTGTAATTTTTTTTTCATGCAGCCTGTGGGCTGAACGAAAAAAAAATATTGATCGGTGGGTATGCCCACCATTAGAATACCTACCTTCATCCACCCACTTCTAATGGTGGGCATACATGCACCATTTATATATGCCGAAGCATGGGGGCATCCTCCCGCAAAAGGTAGGAGCAGATCGCTCCTCCACCCCTTATGCCCCCATGCTTCGGCATATATGCTCTTTTTTAACTGTGGTGGTGATATCACCTCCGACAGTGCTGGAGTCACGGCTTTATGTATCGTGGGAGCAAAACGCTGTTGCTGTCAAGATAAATAAATCCGCGCTGCAGCAGAATGGCGTACCTGCTAAGCAAATGATGGTTAACAATAAAACAAAGTAACATTACAGTATAACAGTAGGACTTACCATACCTGCAAAGCAAATACAAAAAAAATAGCAAAAAATAACACATTTAACACAATCTGTGCCTAAAATATATATATGCCGAAGAATGGGGGCATCCTCCCGCAAAAGGTAGGAGCAGATCGCTCCTCCACCCCTTATGCCCCCATGCTTCAGCATATATGCTCTTTTTTAACTGTGGTGGTGAAATCACCTCCGACAGTGCTGGAGTCGCGGCTTTACGTATCGTGGGAGCAAACGCTGTTGCTGTCAAGATAAATAAATCCACGCTACAGCTGAATGGCGTACCTGAAAACAAAAAATGGTTAACAATAAAACATTGCAGAATAGAATACAGTACAAAGGAGCAGAACAATAGAGAGAGAGAGAACAATAAAACGACAACTATTTTTTGTTTTTTTATTTTATATATATATTTTTTTTTGTTTTTTTACTTTTTTTTTTTAAACACTTTTTTATGTAACTTTAACACTTCTGTTGTAACGTTTCCAGTGGTTTGGGTCTCTCAAAATGCGATGGCATCTTGGGAGACCCTGTGAACGTGTACCTAGCCTGTGCAATACTGTACCCTACTCTAAAACTCAACTAGTTCATGGTAGCGTTCAAAACATTCACCAATGCAAAGACCAGGATTGTCAGGACAGCGGGGACAATAATGACGGGTGTCACGCCTATATCCGCGCTTTCTGCAGACATGACATTTTCTTTGGGGGGCTCGTTGGGTAGGGGTACTCGGGAGGACATAAGAATAATGCCTCTCATGCAGCCGGCTTACTGCATCTGGTTGGGGAAGGTGAGGTGGAGCACCGCCTGGATACAGAAGGGCTCTGACGATATCCTCCTGGAATTTAAGGAAGGATCCAGTCCATCCTGAAGCTTTGTGTAGCACATAAGCATTCAGCATAGCCAATTGGAATAAATAAACAGACACTTTTTTGTACCAGCGTCTGGCCTTACGGGCAACTAGATACGGCGCCAACAACTGGTCATTGAGGTCCACCCCTCCCATATTTTGGTTATATTTGTGGACACAGAGGGGTTTCTCCACAATACCAGTCGCCGTAGGAATTTGGACCGTCGTGTCTGCATGAAGGGAGGTAAGAACGAAAACATTCTTATTATTCTTATTATTATTATTATTACTGCGCAAGCAGGCTCTCTCCTCCAGCCTAAGACGGGACTCTACAAGCCGCTGGGGAAAGCCCCGGCGATTAGGTCGCACGGTGCCACATGCTCCAATCTGCTGATCAAACAAGTGACTAAACAGTGGCACGCTTGTGTAATAATTGTCCACGTACAAGTGGTACCCCTTTCCGAATAAGGGTGACACCATGTCCCACACTATCTTGCGAGCGCTTCCTATGTAGTCAGGGCAGTTCTCCGGCTCTACGTGACTATCTTTACCCTCATAAACCATAAAACTACATGTATAGCCTGTGGTCCTGTCACAGAGCTTATACATCTTGACCCCGTATCTGGAACGCTTGTTGGGAACGCATTATTTGAATGACAAGCGACCAGAAAACTTAATCAGGGACTCATCAACGCAGACAACTTGATGGGAAGTAAACAAGTCTGCAAAACGTTGGTTGAAGTGGTTTATGAGGGGCCGAATTTGGTAGAGCTGATCGTATTCAGGGTCTCCACGAGGACGACACAGAGTTCATTGTCGCTGAAGTGCATGAACCGCAAAATCTGCTTGTATCGTGCCCTGGACATGGAAGCAGAGAACACGCGCATATGGTGAATTTGGTCAGTGGACCAACATGACCGCAACTCACTCTTTTTGGTTATGCCCATGTTGAGGGAGAGGCCCAGAAAGATCTTAAATTCGGAAACCGTAATTGGTTTCCATTGTCTGGCAAGGGCGGACTGGGGAACAGTGACGATGTGTTGACCAGCGTACAAATTGGTTTGGTCCACAATAGATCTATAGAGATCTTCGGTGAAAAACAGTGAGTAAAAATCAAGTGTCGTAAAATCAACTGTTTCCACGTTAATGCCAGGTTGGCCAGTGAATGGGGGAAGTACGGGTTCTGCAGAAGTGGTGGGCACCCAATCAGGATTGGCGAATTCTGCAGGAAGGGCACTATGGGTACGACGGGCCTGTCTTTGTCTTCGTCTTGGTGGCAGCGAGACACTACTTGTGCTTGCCACCTTGCCAGCTTGAACTGCACTTATGGGACTCGCCACGTCACCACGTGCTACTGCAGTGCTGGATGTACGTCCAGGGTGTACTAGGCCACTGGTGCTTGCCAGTTCACCAGAAGGATGAGCGGCTCTAGTACGTCTCTGCTCCATACGAAGGACCTGCGGTTCCTCCACCTGAACAACAGAAAACATTCGGGATCGGGTACACCTGCCCTTAACAGGGACCTCATCTCCATCGCCAGAGCTATCTGTCATGGAGCCGCTGTCCTCTACAGGATCGTATTCTGAGCCTGAATCTGACAGATGAGTGACGTCCTCTTCACTATCTGTCATGCTCAGAAACATGTAGGCCTCTTCACTAGTGTACCTTCGCTTTGCCATTTTGGGCTCTAAATTTAGGGGTACACTAGTGAGACTCACAGGTAAAAAAGCACCTAGGCTGTCAGCGACTGTATCAAAACGCTACAAAAAAACTGTTAGCGATCGCAGGGATCAAGCCTGACTCTGCGAACGCTGCAGATATGTGTGTTGTGTTTTGTAAGTGACAGTAATCGATTGATACTGCACTTGGGTGGGCTGGGCTGGGCTTGGCGGAGGGACTAAACGCAGGTGCTAGCAGGTATCTGGGCTGATCCCGCTAACAATGCGTTTTGGGAAACCTAAAATGCTGGCAACGCTAATATAGATCTGATCAGATACTATATTACTAAGGGAGGTGTATGCTTTGCGCGTGGGTGTTAGCGGTACTGGCACTAACCTGACGCTGCCTGGGGCGACGCAGACCTTATCTGACCTTCAAACTTATATCACCCGCCGTGTGATCAGGGGGTTAAACCTTAGGTAATAAATGGCGGGTGCCCTGAAACTATAAAAAAATAACGAACCAACCAGTGTCACCTGTAACAGTTATATGGTGATCACTGGTGAAAGGGTTAACTATGGGGCAATCAGGGGGCTTTATGCGGTAGTATATGGGGGTCCCTGACGCTATAAAAAGCTGCGGAGAACCTAACTACTTACCTGCCTAACTAGCGTCACCTGTGACACTAATACAGCGATCAGAAAAACGATCGCTTATTAGTGACACTGGCGACGGGGGGTGATCACGGGGTTAAATCTTTATTGGGGGGGTTATGGGGGTATCCTAGAGCTAAAGGGGGCTAACCCTAACTGCCCTAACAGTTATTACAGTCAGAAATGACACCAATGCAATAATCAAAAAAAAAAAAATTGGTAATTGGTGTCACTGTGACTGGGGGTGCAGGGGTGATTTGGGGGGTGATCGGGGGGTGAAGGGGGGGTGAAAGTGTGCCTGGCGTGTTCTACTGTAAGTGTAGTGTGTTGGTGCAACTCACAGATCCTCTCTCCTCGGTGCCGGAACGGAAAAGACCGACACGAGGAGAGATTACATCACTTCCTCTGCCTGTGTTTACATTACAGGAGAGGAAGTGATGTAATGCTGCAATTTCATTCGTCAGGAGCGATCGCGAGGGGGTGGCCATGAATGAATGGCCGCCCCCTCATCCCGGATCGCTCCTGCACGGATTCCGACCGATCGGGCCCCCCACCCGCGGGAAGGCAGGGACGTACAGGTACGCCCATATGCCTGCCCGTGCCATTCTGTCGACGTACATCGCCGTGCGGCAGTCGGCAAGTGGTTAAAGAGCCAGCCAGGTGCATTTAGTTAGGATAGTAGAGGGGAAGGGTGCTTTGGAAAAAGAAGGGTGCTTTGGAAAAAGGAGTTTGCATGGGTCATTGTTTAATTCCTACAGAAACAGTTATTGCAAAAAAAAAGTAATGTAAAAAATATAATATGTATTCTCATTACCTGTAAATATTCAGTACTTACATAATTATATTCACTTATTGTGTATCTTAGCCATTTTTTTTGTAAATGGAGTTCTGTTACCCTTTGAAGAATTGTGGGAGAAATTGAATCCACCAACATGTATTCATTTTTCTATATGCAGTTGAGGCATGCAGTGATAGATCAGGGTAGACCATTTGAATGGACTTTGTCCTCAATGCCCTTGTTCACACTGATCAAGGGAAGCAGAGATGTCTTAGCCCCCGTACACACGGTCAGACATTCCGACGGAATGTCCGACCAACAAAGTTTGAGAGCTGGATATAAAATTTTCTGACAACATGATCCAATGCGTGTCAATTTCCGATTGTGTGTAGCCTAGTCCGACGGACAACGTGCCACGCATGCTCAGATTAAATTCTGAGATGGAAGTGTTTGGTCAGGTAAAACTAGCGTTCGTAATCGATATATAGCACATTCGTCACACTAACAATGTTAAAAATTGTTTAATGCAGCGCATTCTCTTTTTCTTTATAATGCTACAAGAATGAAGTTGTTTTGCTGCTCATATTCACACACACTTCTCCAAAACATATTTCTTTATTATTTTCCCTGATTTTGTGAATACAATATTTTTATTCATCAGATCTCCCGAATCATTTTTTATATTTTTTTGTTTAAATTTTGTGGTAGGGTTTTTAATTAAGATCTCCTTTTTTTGACATTTTGCTCATCTTCGTAATTTTTGTTGGTGTGTTTTGTGTGTCAACTTACTACAACACCATTATTATCTTTTTATTTTATTGTTTTATTTTTTAATCTCTAGGAGGTTGTTTGGTGTTGGTGCCCCTTGTTTTAATTTGACTTTGTATTTTTCAAATGTACCTACCTACTCACAAATAAACTGTCCTTTTTAAAGTAAAACACATAGGCAAGTATTTCTTGAACCAAAAAAGCCCTTTTTTAGGTGTCATCAACAAATAAAGAGGAAGGCAACGCTGGAGAAACTGGGGAAATTAGCGAAGCCTTTGGCCCCCAGGGCAGACATCAATTATTTAAAAGCAAAAATTGGTGGCCTGAGGAGTCCATATCTAAGGGAGTACAGTCTGGTCCAGAAGTCCAAGAAACCCGGAAAAGCAGCAGATGACATCTATGTCCCCTGGCTGTGGTCATACAAGAGCCTGCATCTTCTGTCAGACCAGACTGAACTCAGGTCATCACACTCTGGTCTTCCTTCCACGCTTCCTTCCAGGCTGTGGCTGTGATGCTGGAGGTGTGGCAGAAGGAGGAGGAGGAGGAGCATGGTCCAAGTCACACAAGTCTGTTGTTTGTGTCATTTGGCCCTTCAACACCTTATTTAAAGTTTGGATAATTACTTCTTCACACATGAGGCATTGCCCCTCCTCCCTTTTCTGCAGTTTGCACGCAGCCAAGACGGCAAAGGCCTCTTGATATGTGGGGGTGGCTTTGAGGGCCGCAGAAGCCTCCCCAATTAGCTTGAGAGCCGACTCCTCCACATTCCCCCCCTTTCTGGCCTTTTTGGGTGGAAGGCGGAGCGGAGGGACTTGTGAGTCAGGCTCCTAGGCCTGCCCACCTCTTGGCTGCCACTTACCCCTGCCTCCTCCTGGCTGCCACATTCCACAACCACCTCCTAGCTGCCACATTTCATGCCCTCCTCCTGGCTGAGGTCTTCCTGTGTATAAAAAAGGGACATCGTTTTAGTTTTTGGTTCATCAATCACACACAATTTTCAGCTCTTGACTGTTGCAAATTGTTAATAGAAAAGACTATCATGCTGAGCCCAGCATTTTTCATTCTTGGTCCAAATATTTTGGCCGCTACTATCTATTGATATGTAAAACACTTTATAAAATCAGCAATTAGTGAGCAAAAATCAAGTTAACATCATTCATTTTTACTCCAAAAATATGTAGAACAATACTATATCTGGCTCAAGCTGGGCTCCTCCACACCTTCCTGACTGGAAGGCCCAGGTTGGGTGTCGGAATCCTCAGCAGGGGTGGAATGAAGCGTAGAAGGAAGCATGGAAGGAAGAGTAGAGAGGGATTCACTGACCTCAATCTGGTCTGCCACAAAATGCATCCTCTCATAGTACCACAGCCTGGGGACATAAACTTCATCTGCTGCAGCTCCAGTTTTCATGGACTCCTGCACCTTCTTGCGCTCCCTCAGATATGTACTCCTCAGGCCACCAACTTTCGTTCTTAAATAATTGATGTCTGCCCTGGGGACCACCGGCTTCACAAACTCCAGGACTTTCTCCATCACTGCCTGCCTCTTTAATTTGTTGCTGTAGTGGGGATGTTTAGCTTGCCACAGACAGGGCAGCTCCCTGTACTTGTCGATGAACAGGGGGAGAAAGCTGTGGTCGTTAAACCCATCCATATTATCTGCAAGGCACAACACAAGACAAACCCTAATGTCAGGCTAAACTCTCCTAATCTTGTCCCAATATAGACCTCAATCTAGAAGCAATATAGGCTAGTGATGTACCAAGTTAAAATTATACATTTGTTTGAACGATCGGCGCGTCAGCTCCTCCCTCTGCTCACAGATCGTACGTACGACACACGGGTGTTGCGGTTTATATACAGTGCGCATGTGTGAAACTCTGCCCGCCCATGATGTTCTTTCTAGTCTATTCCCTGCCCCTTCTCTTTTGGTGTAGTGAGGAGAGCACATGGCGGAGACACAGCAGGTACACACAAAGTATACTAGTAACGAGGAGGAGGAGGAGGACAAAGAAAGCCTGGAGCCAGAAACGCCTGATCCCGGAGGAGAAGATTTAAGGCCTCAAATATGTCTTTTGGAGAGATGTTGGAGATGGTGGATATATTGAAGAGGAACCAATATGATGGGAAGTATGGACCTTACCCAAACCCAAATGTCAGAAAGGCCAAGATCATGACTAAAGTTGTGAAGAGTCTTCAGAAGAATTTTGGGGTTACGACGATCCATGGATCAACTGAGAAAATGCTGATCAGACCTGAAACTGAGGGAGCATGATCAGTACAGAAAGTTCAAGCAAGTTCTTCAAAAAAGTAAGTAGTTGTCGTGTGTTCATATTATTATTATTATTGCTTGCATACTGCTCCATGTGCTTTGATTTAATGTTGTACAGTTTAAAATGGTCACTTTCATATTCATGGCTTCAATCATTCGTAATAAAAAACGTTCGTTAGCCCACTCCAAAGACGATGTTTTGGCAAGTTGCACTTGACTACATTTGTTCACAAAACAGGTAAGTATTCCAGCTTTAGAAAGTGTCAAAAATAATGTTTTCAGCTTTGAACTCTGCCAAAAAACCCAATTGTACGACACTTTCAAGCAATGTTTCATATTCCTATTTCTGCCCTCAAATATCTGTGTGCTAAAAGTATTCCTTTTTACATTCTCATAGGGGAGAGAAGACTCGGGATGTCTGAGGACACCAGGGACCCCACACCCCAAAGAAGGGGAAATACTAACATCAGAAGCAGAGGATGAAGACGAGATTGTAGAAATTGGCGAAATTGGCACCACAACAGATGAGTGTTTGAGACCACAGCTTCAGGTAAGCTAATTAATGTATGCCTGCATATTTATAATACACAGTGTTTTTTTTTGTTTTTTTTAGGTGATGTGGATGTTGTGGAAGATGAATCACATTTTACCAGTGAAAGCCCAGATCTTCATCTGGGAGATAATGGGGTGCAATCATGATTTAGATAATATCAAGAAAAACATCAATGATGTTCAACAAAAAATGAAGAACATAATTGATGTTTTAGGGAGAATCTGAAACACCCAAAACTAGCAAGCATCCATTTTCATTTTTCAAAAACACTTTTATATTTTTAGAAAAGCCAAATTTGGAAGATGCACACAGTGTGTTAACATGTGCTATCTCCCATCATGGGGGATCAATGTTCACGTTTTGTGGGTGCAACCCCTTCCTTGATACTAAAGTGGCTGAGATAAAGGGGTTGCACCCCTAAAACACATACATTGATCCCCCATGATGGGAGATAGCACATGTTGACATTTAGGCATGGGATCAGGAGGAAAATGGACAGTTGGATTCACAATTTGTGTGCATCTTCCAAATTTGGCTTTTACAGGGGTGAACCCCATGTGATGAAGGCAATATCAACACAGTTTGTACATACTCATGTCTGATATTGTCTTCACTTTTCAAAGTTGAACTTTGTAAGTTCCTGTGTTCTGTATGTTAGGCTTTGATACATGCCTGTTTACACAAAAACGTTATATTAATGTTACCAAAAATAATGTTATATACACCAAACATGTTGGTTTGTTGTAAAACCCTTTCATAAATGCACATGTAAATGTGCTTTGAGTAAAAAGTTTAATTGTCAACAATGTGTGGCTTTTTGCGCAAAAGCAGTATTTGTAGTAAAGTTGTTTTCTGTGACAATGGGTGTTATTTACTGAAGGCAAATCCACTTTGCACTCCAAGTGCACTTTTGCAGGGCACATGTAGTGCATAGTGGATTTGCCTTCAGTAAATAACACCCACAGTGCTTTTTAATCTGCCCCAATCACGCCATTTTCATGAGTAATGCACTATATACATTAAGAACAAAAACAAGGTGTGTGTGTAGCAGACCCACAACATAATAATACTATTTGAAGAAGAGACTGTCACCTCATCTCGCCCAGAAATTGGGTTTGCACTGTTGAAGAAAAAGGCCCAAAAAAATAACCAAAAAAAAAAAGCTAAGAGACACCTTAAAACAAACCTAAGCAGTAAATGAAAACAAATATTATTGCAGTTTGAAAGAAAAAATGATTAAAAAATGCCTCTCAGACATTGTCTGGCAAATCAATGGCCCCCTACCCACAAAGTACTCCATATATCTTGTTCTGACTTTGCGGGCCCTTTAGGGGGGGGAAAGCCAGGACGGCCAGGGCCTTCAAGGGCCGTCAGGTTGGCATTTTCTGGTAAGTCTGCGTCAGGCTCAACTGAGGCCACATAGTTCGGTGAGCGTTTGTTCAAAAAATTGTGCAGAATGCAGCCCGAAAGCACAATATGATTGAGTTTATATTCTGCCATGTGGTTTGGAGTCAAAAGTAGGTAGAATCGGCTGGCCATTATCCCAAAAGTGTTCTCCGCTACTCTTCTGGCTCTGGCCAGCCGAAAATTAAAGACCCTCTGGTCCGGGGTGAGGGTCCTCATTGGGAAATGCCGCATCAGATGGTTACCCAGAGCAAACGCTTCATCCACGGCAAAAAAAGGGAGTCCTTCCACATTCTCCTCTGGAGGTGGCAAGCCCAGACTGCCACTCTAGAGACACCAGTAGAACTCTGTCTGCACGATCACTCCACCATCCAACATCTGGCCATTTTTCCCCATGTCCACATACAGGAAGTCATATGTCACTGACACCATCACCAACATCATGATACTATTATACCCCTTGTAATTATAATAGTAGGACCCCCAGTTGGGGGGTGGGACGATACGGACGTGTTTCCCATCAATTGCACCTCCACAATTGGGAAAGTCCCAATGGGTTGCAAAGTGGGAGGCCACAGTCTGCCATTCCTGTGGCATTGAAGGAAACTGTGGAGTCAAACAAAAAAAAATTTTCATTTTGCACACCAACGTTGCAAGCAGATTAGACACAAACATTTTTGCCCAAGATCAGTATAACATTTTTGGAAATGAGTATTTAAAGCCAAAAGTATAAGGTCTCCTTATCAGATTCCTCACACCCCCCCCCATCTGATGGCCCATTGCAAAAAATTAGGGGGGGTATTTTGGACAGATAACCCTCTTCACTTCATTGAGAGCTGAATGCATAAATAATGCATGATACTTTGGCCAGACCCTCCTTACTTACACTATTGGCAGCCCACCGGATAGGTAAGAAATGTCATAATACAAAAAAAAAAATGAACAAATGGAAGCACATTTTTACATTCTGCTATTACCTATCAAGATAATAATAGGAGGAAAAAAAAACATAAAACTGTAGCATTTGAAAATATTGAAGCAGGCCCTTGCACTACATGCTTTGGTGAATTCATCCATAAATCTGACCACAAAAGAGGTAGGTATAGTGTGTATTGGGTTTGGCAAAGTCAGCAGATAGAGGATTGCTATCAGCTGACCTAGCAGTTGGGGGAGGGGGGTTCCTAATGAGTTTGGCCCAACCAAAAAAAACCTCTGGCACTCTGCATGAATTTAAGCACACACATAACATTTGTACACATTTTAGGATGTTTAGGGGTTAAAGGAGAAATCTGACCTTAATATAGTCATTCTGCAGGACTTGTATGATGGCAGAACAGGTCTCTGGAATAATGATCCCCAGAGCCTGGGGGGAGATGCCTGTAGAGAACTTGAGGTCCTGAAGGCTTCTCCCTGTCGCCAAGTACCGCAACGTGGCAACTAGCCTCTGCTCTGGAGTGATGGCTTGCCACATGCAGGTATCCTGCCTGCTGATATAAGGGGACAGCAAAACCAGCAGGCGTTGAAAAACGGGGTCTGTCATCCGTAGATAATTCCTGAAATCATCAGGCCGCGTACACACGGGCGGACTGTTCGCCCAACTTTGTTCGTCAAACAATCCGACAAACAGTCCGCTCAAAATTTGCATGAACGGACTTGACCACACACGATGAACGAACAGTCCGCTAAAAGCGTGCGTGATGACGTGAACGGCACGTACGACGGGACGAGAAATACGACGTCCAATACACTGCAATGCAACCTTCGCCGTGTAAATCCTTTCTGAGCATGCGCGAAACTTAGTTTGTCGAACAAGCCTACACACGAGCGGACTGTCCGCTGAAACCAAGTTTCAGCGGACTGTCTTACGGAAATTCCGAAAAACTTTGTTCGTCAGACTGTCCGCTGAAACTGTCCGCTGAAGCCCACACACGAGCGGACTGTCCGCTGAAACACTGTTCAGCGGACAAAGTTGGGCGAACAGTCCGCCCGTGTGTACGCGGCCTCAGGATTATTCTCCCGGATCTCACGAAAGCAAAGGCATGTGCAAGAATTGGTCACTCTGGAGCAACCAATTCTTGCTCCATGAACTCCTCCTCGCCCTGTTCATGGACTGGGCTTGTGTCAAAGCTAAAAGCTCAACACCAAGCCCCTGCACAGCATGAACTCTACAACGAGTACGTACATGAAACATGGCTTCAAAACGGTCAGCTGGTCAGAACGGACTAACAGAAAGCACCGATAAACAGCAAGGCCTGAAAGAACGAACTGAAAACCAGAAACGAGTGGACAATAAGCACTGAAAATCAAAGCATACTATACCAAGATATAGTCTGCAATGATCAACAAATGTAAACTGACTACATGCACTGATAAGCAGATACGCACCCACAAGCACAAACTGAAGAGCAGTAATGATCAGAAGCACAAATCTGAAAAGCGCGAATCGTCTCTAACCAAACTTCTACTAACACGCGATAAACACGAGATAAGCAGAAGGAGCCCAAAGGGTGCCGCATGTGGTGCTGAACTTCCCTTTTCTAGTGCCGTCGTACGCGATTTACGTCACCACGTTCTTGACGACTGGAAATTCCGACAACTTTGTCCGATTGTGTGTATGCAACACCAGTTCTGGACTAAATCCATTGGAAATTATCCGACGGATTTGGTGATCGGAATGTCCGACCGTGTGTACGGGGGCTAAAGGTTTTATATCACAATGCTACGCTATGTTTCTTCAATCTTTTCTGAAAAAATACTCTCTTAAAGCGCAGAAGAAGTGGGAGGGGGATGTTGGCCTGCTTTCGAGTGATCATTGGAAGGAAGCCCTACAGTCAGTTGTAACAAATTCATTAAATCTGACACAGAGGTTAAACCAGTTGTATATTCTTTTGAGGGTCTACCTCACTCCTCATAGATTGCATGTTATGGGTTTGCTGCCTACTCCAATATGCTCTATATGCCAGCAGGATGAGACAGACACCTTATACACTTATTGGGGAGGTGTCCCAAGCTACATATCTATTGGAAAGGGGTGGTTGACATTTTGAACAGGGTCTTACCAGTTTCTTTACACTTGGATCCCAAATCTTGCCTACTTAGCATATTGGATGAATTTGACTGGGAAAATCACACTAGAGAGGCAGTTATGAGAGCTTATAATGGTGCACTGGAAGTCAGAAAACCCTCCTACAGTTAAGGAGTGGATTACTGCAGTGGGCAATACTTTGCGGATGGAATTTTTTTTTTACCAACACAGAGGATATTCACGTAAATATGAAAAACTATGGGCCCCATGGTTGGATGTCCCTGGACTTGCTCTGGCTGATCTAGTCATGGACAGGCTATTAGGAATGAATGCTGTATAATGCTTAAGTATGGAGATTTACACATGTTGTTTTAATATGTCTGGGTCTGGGATAACAGGTTATATGTAAGAGCTGTAGCTACAGTGGGGATCGAAAGTTTTGGCACCCCAGGTAAAAATGTGTATTAATGTGCATAACGAAGCCAAGGGAAGATGGAAAAATCTCAAATGGTATCAAATTACAGATTAGACATTCTTATAATATGTCAAAAAAAGTTTATTTCCATCATTTACACTTTCAAAATTACAGAAAACAAAAAAATGGCATCTGCAAAAGTTTGGGCACCCTGCAGAATTTATAGCTTGCACTGCCCCCTTTGCAAAGCTGAGACCTGCCAGTGACATGGATTGTTCTCAATCATCGTCTGGGAAGACCAGGTGATGTCAATCTCAAAAGGTTTTAAATGGCCAGATTCATCTGACCTTGCCCCAACAATCAACACCTGTTCTTCTAAGCAGTTGTCTAGAAAACTGAAACTGAAAATAGTTGACGCTCACAAAGCTGGAGAAGGCTATAAGAAGATAGCAAAGCGTTTTCAGATGTCAATATCCTCTGTTCAGAATGTAATTAAGAAATGGCAGTCATCAGGAACAGTGGAAGTTAAAGCAAGATCTGGAAGACCAAGAAAAATATCAGACAGAACAGCTCACAGGATTGTGAGAAAAGCAATTCAAAACCCACGTTTGACTGCACGATCCCTCCAGAAAGATCTGGCAGACACTGGAGTTGTGGTACACTATTCCACTATAAAGAGATACTTGTACAAATATGGTCTTCATGGAAGAGTCATCACAAGAAAACCTCTTCTACGTCCTCACCACAAAAATCAGCGTTTGAACTTTGCAAATGAACATATAGACAAGCCTGAGGCATTTTGGAAACAAGTTCTGTGGACCGATGAGGTTAAAATAGAACTTTTTGGCCGGAATGAGCAAAGGTATGTTTGGAGAAGAAAGGGCACAGAATTTAATGAAAAGAACCTCTGTCCAACTGTTAAGCATGAGGATGGATCAATCATGCTTTGGGGTTGTATTGCAGCCAGTGGCACAGGGAACATTTCACGAGTAGAAGGAAAAATGGATTCAATAAAATTTCAGCAAATTTTGGATGGTAACTTAATGCCATCTGTGAAAAAGCCGAAGTTAAAGAGAGGATGGATTCTACAAATGGATAATGATCCTAAACACACCTCAAAATCCACGGTGGATTACATCAAGGGGCGTAAACTGAAGGTTTTGCAATCTCCTGACCTCAACATTATTGAAAATCTATGGATAGACCTTAAAAGAGCAGTGCATGACAGAGAGCCCAGAAATCTCAAAGAACTGGAACACTTTTGTAAGGAAGAATGGGCAAAGATACCTCAAACAAGAATTGAAAGACTCTAGGCTGGCTACAAAAAGCGTTTATAAGCTGTGATACTTGCCAAAGGGGGCAGTACAAGATATTAACTCTGCAGGGTGCCCAAACTTTTGCATATGCCATTTTTTTGTTTTCTGTAATTTTGAAAGTGTAAATGATGGAAATAAAATCTAACTTTTTTTGACATATTATAAGAATGTCTAATCTGTAATTTGATGCCATTTGGAGATTTTTCCATCTTTCCTTGGCTTCATTATGCACATTAATACACATTTTTACCTGGGGTGCCCAAACTTTCGATCCCCACTGTACAATGGCTTGTAGGCTGTGGACTAGGGCTCTACTGGCTCTGACTATTTGTAAACTTGTACTGGAATGTATTGCTTGGCTATGCTGTAATGGTTTATTGTTTAATAAAGCTTTTCCTTGGATAAAAATATTATATTTACTTATTTACTTGCAGTATACTTTATTCATGTTTTTGGGAAGCCTCACATATTTGTGGTTGTTAAAGAACTCTATAACATTGTTCCAGTGGAGAGCATAATTGGAATATATAACTGGTTATATTTGTGCAATACCAACAAGAAAGCACATGTTTTTCAAACTGAATAAACCATCTGCTTCTTGATAATAATTTTGTGTTTCATGTTCCTGGTCTGTATACCGTTGGGTAGACATGACTGAACAGCTTATTAGGATATTGTAATTTTGACTTAGACTGTATTCTTGGAAATTTTGTATAGTAGGATTTTTTTTAAAGTTCACCACATTACAATAATCAAAGTTACACAGTGGCTTAGTTGAATGAATGAATGAATTGAATGAATGAATTGAATGAATTAACCTTAGACACACCAATAAAAGCATGACTATATCATGCAAAAACAATGTAACATGCATATTTTTTTACCATTTGAACATTTATTAATATAGAAGAAAGATGTATGAAAAACTTGTATCACCTGCTATTATGTTTTGAAGTGCTAACCTTGCCCTACATATATGCTGCAGTGGTCAATTTTCTGCACCCATCACAACATTTTTCTGCATTACTGTGTCATTACAGGTGCTTTCTACATAACATTGTTTCCTGTATGCTGTAGAGAAGAAACATTATTCTTTTTTCTCTCCAGTGTTAACATGAATGAATTGCCCTAATGTGTAACTTTATGTGGGTGTGTTGATAGCAACATCTGATATAAAAGTCTGGGTTTGGTGACCTTGTGTTTGTCTGTGTGGGAACCAAGAAGATCATTATAGAGATAGGACAGTATAAGGTAAAGTGTTTTCATTATTGTATACAGTGGTTTCATTACTTAATGTAATTTGCTATTTTTTACTATTGAAACTCCTAGTGCTGACCCTCACCATCCCCAGTCTGAGTTCTACCACAGAGGGGATTAGAAATACTGATATAAATTCAAGTTGAAGTACTTAAACTAGGCATATCTAACAATCATTTGTAATGACTACTGTGCATAACTGCATAAATTGGTGTTTTTATGTCTCTGCCTCGAGTTCAGTTTTAAAGTAAACTTGTCTTGAGACGAGCATGGGGGCTTTTGCCACTGACCTCATTCTGAAAATGCTTGCTCTTCAAGAGAACACATTCGCTTGTAACATTAGTAGTCCTGCTTATCCTTGCGGGATCCAAACATATTTGTAATCCATATTGCAAAAAGCTGTAGGAAAACACAGAGAGAACCGGATTGCCAGAAAATAACTTTTTTAATAGAAATATAAAAACAAACAATTGCACTTTACAAAAAAACAACAACTTTGATTCAAGAATATAAGTAGGCTGGGACCCAGATAGATGTCACGGTCCCATCAGTGCAGATAGGAAACTCCAGCCCTCCAAATAAATGTGTTTCACGTATTTATTGTGAAGACAGCATCACATAATGCACTTCTTATGTGAAACACGTGAAATTCATTTATTTGGAGATCTGGTGACTTCACATCTTTGCATTTAACTCTGACACAGCACTATCCACGGCATTTGCTTTGAGCATCCATCATTACAGATTTGAGTACTGTGAGAGTGCAGTTTCAATCTGGAATTTAAAATCTATTTAAGGGAGACGCCATAGAAAATAAAACTCCTAATAAAATAAATAAATAAGGAGAGCTCAACCTAACAGCCTGGAGAAGAAAATCGGCCAATGACACATTTCTGGATCCAACACATTTATCTCACTATTAAAGGAGCTTTGCCCTAAAAGGGCTCAGTGGCAAATAGTTTTTTTTCTCCAGGCTTTCTTATTGGGTCTTCTGTCTTGTAATATGGTCAGTGTAATTGTTTTCCCTCTGTTTGCTGCAATAAGGATAGAGGTAGGGATTTTTTTCATTTAACTGTTAAATGTTACTGGTTACTAACTTGCTTAAACACATGAATCATGGTTGTTTTATATTAAGTGTAATCACTTTTTTGGTATTTCCATTAAAAGTGTTTTTTTTGTGCATATTCTGATGTGCCAAGTGGTTTGAAAATGCTAGCTGCCTGGCTGTTGTTACAATCCACTGACTTTAACACTTTTAAAATTGGCTTTAAAGTTGAACTATGGATGCAAAAATCTTTATTTAAATACATTCTACAATAGAAAGAAAGGATATAAAGCTAAGCCCCTAAGGGTAGCAAAGAACATACTTTACCTCCCACTGTCTGGAGGTGGATTAGCACTGCCCAACTTCCTGGTATATTATTGGGCAGCAGTCCTAGTGATGGTAAGGTGGTGGTTATTGCAACCCTGGCAGAATCCAGCTGTCACTCTGGAGGGAGCCCTCCTAGGATCATATGCAGAGCTGTCTAATTTACCATACAGGGGGTTGAGGGCTAATCCTGCAGTGACAGGTCCTATGAAAACTACAATTCAGGTGTAGCGATCCTCTAGGGCAGCCCTCCTGAAGCAATCATGCGTTTCCACACACACTCCACTTTGGGCCAATCCCATGCTCCCTCATCTCTTTACTATCTCAGACCCGCCAAGTTGGGCCATGAAGGGTATCACAACATTAAGACAGGTGATGCCACGGGGTGTCATAATCTCGTTTCGAGAGTTGCAACTAGCCCACAACCTACCGAGAACTTTTCTCTTTAGATATTGGCAGCTACAGCATGCCTTTAAGGCTCAATTCCCCTCCCAGGTGACGCTTGAGCCTGACTCAATCGAACACCTCTTGATTTCGGAGGTGCTGGAAAAACCTCTGTCCTCTTTATACCTCTACTTAACAGAAGCCCATGTTATTAAATATAATAGATCCATGGCCAAATGGCAGGTTGATATCCCCTCCTTAGGAGAGGAGGAATGGGAGGAGTGTCTAACTACATTTATTCCGTCTATGATTGCAGGCTAAGGACAGATTTATACAATTAAAATTTATACACAGGGCCTACTACACGCCAGAAAGGCTAGAAAACATCTACCCTGAACTTAGCCCCAGCTGCACTAGATGTGAACTAGAAACGGGCACTTTCTTTCATATGGTCTGGTCCTGTCCCAAACTATGCTCATTCTGGAGATCGGTAGCAGGCACTTTGGGAACAATTTGTGGAGTTCTGATACCATTAGAACCTCTGACTCTGTTATTGAGCCATCTGAAGATATAGAAGGGGACCGCTATATTAAACTGTGCCTAACCTACTCACTATTCTATGCTAGAAGAGAAATATTCCTTAAATGGAAGCAAAAATAAGCCCCATCCAAGGATGCATGTCAAAAAAACTATAAATAATCTGTTACCACTATATAGCATCACTTATGAGAGTAGAAATTGTCCACATAAATATGACAAAGTATGGTCTAATTGGGTTGATGCATGTGGCTGAGCCCCGATTTAGGAAAGTCCTTATCAGGGAACCGCTCTTGTCTGCGAGGGAGGCCGAGGCTGCTCCCTCCTTCTAGATCTCAGGGTTATATCATGTTCAACTGTGACTGGGGGTGGTGTTCTTCCTCCCCGCCCCCATCCCCCCCTCCACTCCAGGCTGAGGGGATGGGGCCGGCCCCCACTGGACCAGTTGGCCCATCTGCTCCCATCTACTTATAGTCTTTCTATGACCACCCCTTAATGTAACACTCATTTTATAATAACATAATCCTGTAATGTGAAACTTCCATATCCTGAAAATCATCTCAATGGAATTGAATACCCTTTGCACATGCAATATTGATGTCATGTAATTGATTACCTGTTATCTGATCTTCTGTACGATACCTGTTGTGTTTGTAGTGTCTTGTTTGTTTAATAAAACCTATCTGTTAAAAAAGGATATAAATCTGCTTTGTGCATCAAATACTTTGCAAACCAAGATATTACTTTGTCATTATAGTGGTTATATCATCACTGGGAAGTAAATTGTCTGTGCAGAGAACTGAGTTGTGGGTGCAACCAAGCACATCAACCCATTACAGGCTGCCTATAGAAAGTTACAGGGTGTCTGATATGAGACCATACACATTTCACAAGGAGTGAGAACAGCAGTCGCAGGTCTTTATTATATAAAGCTCCTGTACAGAAGCAAAGTGCATTAGTTGCTTCATGTTGGATTACCACACAGATCTGGAATAAGTACAGAAAGGCCATGAAGATTAAGGTAAGAATATGGCTCTTGTATTTTGACAAACTTTGTTTAGTCCAGATTTCAGCTTTATCCCTTTTGCTGCTAGAGCCATTTTTTTTAAAAACAAAATTCTTTTATTTATAGCAAAGGCAAGTAGAGACAACATTGTAATATACAATTTATATTCATACATATATGTTGTAGCAAAAACTAGGGTTTTCTCTTAGAACCATATGCCTGGCAGAAATGCAAACATCATATAAACTGAGATAAAGATTCTAGGAGATAGAGGTTGCTGATTTTGTATGTTTGCCCACTGACAGTGAAATGATCAATCTATAATTTTGATGGTAGGTTTATTTTAACAGCGAGAAACAGAATAACAAAAAAATCCAGAAAAACGCATTTCAAAAAAGTTATAAATTGATTTGCATTTTAATGAGTAAAATACGTATTTGACCCCTTCACAAAACATGACTTAGTACCTGGTGGCAAAACCCTTGTTTGCAATCACAGAGGTCAGATGTTTCTTGTAGTCGGCCACCAAGTTTTCACATATCTCAGGAGGGATTTTGTCCCACTTCTCTTTGCAGATCCTCCCCAAGTCTTTAAAGAGGGAGTCCACCTGGAAAAAAAATTATTAAAAGCCAGCAGCTACAAATACTGCAGCTGCTGACTTTTAATAAATGGACACTTACCTTTCCTGGAGTCCAGCGATGTTGGCAGCCGAGGCCGGTCAATGGCTCGGCTCCCAGCTGCTGCCGCCGCCATTCTCGTGAGGTAATCAGGAAGTGAAGTGTTGCAGTTTTACTTCCCGGTTCCCTACTGCGCATGTGCGAGTCGCGCTGTCCCGTGTGTGTCAAAGCAGACAGCGCGGCGGGACAGGAAGAGGCATAGACTCCCGTGGGAATCTATGCACGGAAGTGGGTGCAAATACCTGTCTTAGACAGGTATCTGCACCCCTCCCCCCTGAAAGGTGCCAACTGTGGCACCGGAGGGGGGGAGGGTTCCGATGAGCGGAAGTTCCACTTTAGGGGGGAACTCCGCTTTAAGGTTTTGAGGCTAACGTTTGGTAACTCGAACCATCAGCTCCCTCCACATATTTTCTATGGGATTAAGGTCTGGAGGCTGGCTAGGCCACTCCAGGACCTTAAAGTGGAGTTGGAGCCATTTTTGTATTTAATCAAAGTCAGCAGCTCCAAAATTATAGCTGTTGACTTTTAATAAACAAACAATCACCTGTCCCAGAGTCCAGCAATGCGGTTGCCCGAAGCCTCGGTTCTCTCCCCCACCTCGCCACAGCACTGGCATCACTACTGTGGGCACCTGGCTGTGACAGTTTGTGGCGTCACAGCCGGTTGCGCACTGCACATGTGTGAGTCACTCTGCGCATCCCGAATGGCCGAGCAATTTTCTGGGATCTGTGACATGTCCCAGAAGATTGCAGGGATGAAGGAGGTTCTCACCCAAGATTTGACACATGGCCCCATCCATCGTTCCTTTGATGTGGTGAATTTGCCCTGTCCCCTTAGCAGAAAAACACCTCCAAAGCATGTTTCAGTGGAGAGGGTGTTCTTGGGGGCAGCATTCCTCCTCCTCCAAACATGGCGAGTTGCGTTGCTGCCAAAGAGCTTGATTTTGGTTTCATCTGACCACAACACTTTCACCCAGTTCTCCTTTGACTCATTCAGGTGTTCATTAGCAAGCTTCAGATGGGCCTGTACATATGCTTTCTTAAGCAGGGGGACCTTGCGGGCGCTGCAGGATTTTCATTCTTTCATGGCCTAGTGTGTTACTAATTGTTTTCTTGGTCACTTTGGTCCCAGCTGCCCTGAGATCATTGGCAAGATTTTCCCGTGTAGTTCTGGGCTGATTCCTTACCATTCACGATGTGAGATCTTGCATGAAGCCCCAGGCCGAAGGAGATTGACAGTTATTTTGCGTTTCTTTCATTTGCGAATAATCGCACTGACTGTTGTCACCCTCTCACCAAGCTACTTGGCGATGGTCTTACAGCCCATTCCAGTCAGGACACCTTTTTGGTCTTGGTCATGGTAGATAGATTGGAATCTGATTGATTGATTGCTTCTGTGGACAGGTGTCTTTTATGCAGGTAACAAGCTGAGATTCCTTTTAAGAGAGTGCTCCTAATCTCAGCTTGTTACCTGTATAGATAGGAGATCAAATACTGATTGATAGGAGATCAAATACTTATTTCACGCATTAAAAAGCTATATGAAATGCATTTCTCTGGATATTTTTGTTGTTATTCTGTCTCTCACTGTTAAAATAAACCTACCATTATAGACTGATAATTTATTTGTCAGTGGGCAAACGTACAAAATCAGCAGGGGATCAAATACTTTTTTCCCTCCCTGTATTTCTAGCCAGTAAAGTGTGTGCTCTTTTGTCACTGCAGTCACTGCAGCTCAATGGTGTTGTCAGGGTCCGGGCTCCTGCTACTTAACAAGCAGCTCTTTTCCTTCAGTGCTCAGAAGCTGCTTAGCTATTGATTAATTACCAGCCATTTGTTGTTACCACAGTGACTCACCTGGTTCCCATTAGTCCAGCCTACAGCCATCTCCTTTTTGCTATTAAAGCAGCTTAGCTCAATTCCTCCTTGCCCTTGCGGATTCTATAATCATTAAGTGCCTCCTTCTTGTGCTACTGTGTTGACTTGGCCTGGCTGATGTCCCTTCCAATTCCTGCTTCTGATTTTTGCTCCTGACTACGCTGACTTCTGGTTTCCTGACCCTAGCTCGTCTGATTACCCACTCTGGCATCCAAACCAATACAAACATAAAGGTATGATTTTAACTGCACTTTCTGTCAATGTCTGGTTTATGTTTCTTGACATTACGCAAGGACCATGAATCAAAAACTTGCAGACAATCCACCTAGTTGTAATATTTTTTATCAGGACAACTGCATGGATCATCTTGATCCTCCTACTCCATCCTCCGACTGCTCCGGTACAACCAGTGTTGCAAGCCATCCCTGCTGCTGCGCTTTTCTGTTTTCAGGCAGCTGCCTCTAACACTACCACTGTAAGAGGTATGACTGGTTCTGCCCCACTTCCCCAGCATTTTGGGGGCAATCCAGCTCATTGCAGAGGGTTTCTCAACCAGGTTGGAATATATTTTGAGATGTTGCTCCAGGCGTTCTCTACTGACAGAAGCAAATTAGGCTTCATTATTTCTTTCCCTGAGTTTGTGGCCTCCTTTAAAAGCGTATTTGATATTCACACTTCCTCCTCTGCTGCCAAAAACTTCATGTCCATTAAACAGAGTAAGAGAACTGTTACAGGCTACACTATTGAATTCCATACTCTGGCAGCAGAGGTTGGTTGGAACAGAGAGGCTTTTGTGGCTGCTTTTTCACATTGCCTCTCTGATAACATTAAAGATCAGATTGCATCTTGAGATATACCTGGGGGTCTTGAGCAGTTGATCTTGTTTGCCATTCTCATTGATACCAGACTCCGAGAGAGACCTTCTTTTAGGGTGCATTTTCGGAGGCCCCCTGTACACTTGGCTCCAAGCTTTGCATTCCCACTAGGGATGAGCTTCGAGTTCGAGTCAAACTCATGTTCTACTCGAACATTGCCTGTTCGCCTGTTCAGCGAACAGTGAACAATTTGGGCTGTTCGCAGCAAATTCGAAAAGCCGGAACACCCTATACAAGTCTATGGGAGAAATCTAAAGTGCTCATTTTAAAGGGTAATATGCAGGTTACTGTCCTAAAAAGTGTTAGGGGACCCGGGTCCTGCCCGAGGGGACATGGATCAATGCAAAAAAAAGTTTTAAAAACTGCCGTTTTTTCAGGAGCAGTGATTTTAATAATGATTAAAGTGAAACAATAAAAGTGTAATATTCCTTTAAATTTCGTAGCTGGGGGTATCTATAGTATGCCTGTAAAGGGGCGCATGTTTCTGGTGCTTAGAACTGTCCCTGCACAAAGTGTCATTTGTGCAGGAAAAAAAGTCTTTTAAAATCACTTGCGGCTAAATTGTCGGGTCTCCGTAATACAGAGAAAACTCAATGAGTGTTCTCTGTATTACCCGACAATTCATTCATTCATTGATTAAAAAAAAAAAAAGCGTGGGGGTTCCCCTAAATTCAATTACCAGGCCCTTCAGGTCTGACATGGATATTAAGGGGAACCCCGTGTCAAATTAAAAAAAAAAATTGACGTGGGGGTCCCCCCAAATATCCATACCAGACCCTTCAGGTCTGATAAGGATATTAAGGGGAACCCCGCATCAAATTAAAAAAAAAAATTGACGTGGGGTCCCCCTAAAAATCCATATCAGACCCTTTATCCGAGCACGCAACCTGGCCGGCCGCAGGAAAAGAGGGGGGGGCGAGAGAGCGGCCCCCCTCCCTCCTGAACCGTACCAGGCCACATACCCTCAACATTGGGAGGATGCTTTGGGGGTCTGTGACTCCTCAAAGCACCTTGTCCCCATGTTGATAAGGACAAGGGCCTCATCCTCACAACCCTGGCCGTTGGTTGTGAGGGTCTGCGGGCGGGGGGCTTATCAGAATCTGGAAGCCCCCTTTAACAAGGGGACCCCCAGATCCCGGCCCCCCCCTGTTTGAAATGGTAAGGGGGTACAAAAGTACCCCTACCATTTCACAAAGAAAGTGTCAAAATGGTTAAATAAGACAAACACACTTTTGAAAAATTCCTTTATTAAAAATAAAAAAAATAAAAAAAAGATTCCAGCGGTGCTAATCCACTCTTGCTATCCAGCGACGGGTCTCCGGGGTCCAGCGATGGATGATCATATCCAGCGACGGGGGATCTCTCAGTCCAGCGCTGTCCATACATCCTTCTTCTGTCTCCACTCCGGAGACAATGCAGAGAGCCCAGCGCTGACGTTTCTTATATTAGGAGTGCGGGGCCACCCGTCACCTGACCCCGCCCCCTCTGACGCTGGAGAGGGAAGCCAGGGGTTCCCCAGTGACGTGTGGGTGACCCCGCCCCCTCTGATGTAACGCAGGTTTCCGTTACATCAGAGGGGGCGGGGTCACCCACACGTCCCTGGGGAACCCCTGGCTCCCTTCACCAGCGTCAGAGGGGGCGGGGTCAGGTGAAGGGTGGCCCCGCCCTCCTAATATAAGAAACGCCAGCGCTGAGCTCTCTGCAGTGTCTCCGGAGTGGAGACAGAAGACGGATGTATGGACAGCGCTGGACTGAGAGATCCCCCGTCGCTGGATATGATCATCCATCGCTGGACCCCAGAGATCCGTCGCTGGATAGCAAGAGTGGATTAGCACCGCTGGAATCTTTTTTTTATTTTTTTCATTTTTAATAAAGGAATTTTTCAAAAGTGTGTTTGTCTTATTTAACCATTTTGACACTTTCTTTCTGAAATGGTAGGGGTACTTTTGTACCCCCTTACCATTTCAAACAGGGGGGGGCCGGGATCTGGGGGTCCCCTTGTTAAAGGGGCTTCCAGATTCTGATAAGCCCCCCGCCCGCAGACCCTCACAACCAACGGCCAGGGTTGTGAGGATGAGGCCCTTGTCCTTATCAACATGGGGACAAGGTGCTTTGAGGGGTCACAGACCCCCAAAGCATCCTCCCAATGTTGAGGGTATGTGGCCTGGTACGGTTCAGGAGGGAGGGGGGGCCGCTCTCTCGTCCCCCCTCTTTTCCTGCGGCCTGCCAGGTTGCGTGCTCGGATAAAGGGTCTGATATGGATTTTTAGGGGGACCCCCACGTCAATTTTTTTTTTCAATTTGATGCGGGGTTCCCCTTAATATCCATATCAGACCTGAAGGGTCTGGTATGGATATTTGGGGGGACCCCCACGTCAATTTTTTTTTTAATTTGACACGGGGTTCCCCTTAATATCCATGTCAGACCTGAAGGGCCTGGTAATTGAATTTAGGGGAACCCCCACGCTTTTTTTTTTTTTTTTTTTTTTAATCAATGAATGAATGAATTGTCGGCTAATACAGAGAACACTCATTGAGTGTTCTCTGTATTACGGAGACCCGACAATTTAGCCGCAAGTGATTTTAAAAGACTTTTTTTCCTGCACAAATGACACTTTGTGCAGGGACAGTTCTAAGCACCAGAAACATGCGCCCCTTCACAGGCATACTATAGATACCCCCCAGCTATGAAATTTAAAGGAATATTACACTTTTATTGTTTCACTTTAATCATTATTAAAATCACTGCTCCTGAAAAAACGGCCGTTTTTAAAACTTTTTTTTGCATTGATCCATGTCCCCTGGGGCAGGTCCCAGGTCCCCAAACACTTTTTAGGACAGTAGCCTGCATATTACCCTTTAAAATGAGCACTTTAGATTGTGAACGTTCGAGTCCCATAGACTTTAATAGGGTTCTAAAGTTCACACGAAGTTTAGGTCTGTTCGCAGGTTCTGGTGCGAACCGAACAGGGGGGTGTTCGGCTCATCCCTAATTCCCACCCATACTCATACCCATACCTCCCTCACCTTCCACATCTCCTAGTAAAGTGGAACCAATGCAGCTGGGCTTCACACATCTCTCTGCAGTAAGGAGGGCCTTTAGGAGAAGGGAGAGATTGTGCCTTTACTGTGGCCAAGCAGGTGACCTATTGAAGTCTTGGCCAACCTGTCCGGTAAATGCTCGCACTTGAGGTCCTGTAGGGGACAGACCTTAGGTGGTGTCTTTGAATCCCCAGCTATCCTTAAAGATAAGCCTCTAGTTCCGGTTACCCTTTCCTAGTGTGAGTTTTCCATTGATACCCAGGCACTAATCGATTCTGGGGCTGCAGGCTTGTTCGCAGATAGTGCCTTTGTGTCAAAGCACTCTATTCCGCTGAAGACTCATGCCTTCACACTTACCATTGAGGCTATTGATGCGAGACCTCTACAGCCTGCCCATGTGACCCATGAAACCACGCCATTGACTATGGCTTTAGGGGCTCTTTACCATGAGATAATTGAATTGCAAGTCATTTCCTCACCTCATTACTCGGATGTCATTGGTTATACTTGGCACAATCCCTCTTTTGATTGTCAAAGTGCATAGATTCTGTCATGGTCACCACAATGCACTAATACATGTTTTCAGAAAATGATTAAGGTAATGTGCATGTCTTCAGTCTCTTCATTGCCAGAGGAGTACCGTGAATTCTGTGATGTTTTGACAAAGGTAAAAAAGTGCAGGTTTCATCATGAACAGGTTACATTTTTGGGTTATGTCATATCTGTTGCCAGGTTTTTGATGGACCAAGAGAAACTATCTGCAGTCTTACAGTGGCCACGATCTATGACCTCTACAACATTTTCTTGGCTTTGCCAATTATCGGAAATGTATTCATAATTTCTTTTCTCTGGTCAAACCCCTGAAAGATATGACCAAAAAAGAAGGCGACCCACAGAATTGGTCATCAGATTTCGTTAAAGCCTTTTGCGGCAACGCCATTGTTGGCACATCCTGATCCGACGTTACCCATCATTCTTGAAGTTGATGCATCTGAGACTGGAGTAGGCGCTCTCCTGCCTTAACATCCTACCTCTAAGAGCTCTTTTCATTCTTGTGGCTACTTTTCAAAAAAAGTGTCTCAAGCAGAATGCAATTATGAAATTGGGGACAGAGAATAATTATTAGCCATCATTTTAGCTCTTAAGAAACGGGGCATTTCTTTGAGGGTACTTCTGTGGCGGTTCTCATTTTGACTGACAATAAAAATCTCAAATTTTTTGTCTGAGGCTAAACGCTCAGGGGAAATACCCTGATGAAGTCACATGATCATGATGTCACGCGTATGGATGGGATAGGCGCTTCATACTGACGTAGGCAAATGAGCTCACCGCTCGTAGGAGATAAGTGTTGTTTTTATTTGTTTATGTGAGTACCCTGTATATTATCTTAATAAATACGCTGATTGCGTTAAAAATTACTACACTATATGGTACTCCCCCTCTTTTGATTTACTCCTGCTTCTACTGAGAGACAAAGACAAAAGAGAAAAAAAGAACCCACTGGGGTCCAGATATATAAATATCCACTTAGATTCAGGGATATGGTGAGAAGAAGCTGATGCAGCCAGTGTTTCTATATATATGCGGTTACCTCTTTACCGCAATGTAAGGGGAATCATTGCACATTGGAAATATCTTATGCATGGTTGAACATTAGCACATGTATATGCAGATTCATGCGTAGAGGATTTTCTGAACAAATAGACTACTCTTCTTGTGGCAATTGCATTTTGTTTGTATATTGCAGTATTTTCATGGACCAGACCTAGTTTACTATTGATTGCGTTATATAAATATATATATATTTTGCACGTTTGTTTGCATTGCTTTGCACAGGCTAGCTCCACTGAGCACATAGGAATTGTTTTTTTTTTTTGTTTTTTTTTTGCACGGTATCACTATCTGTACACCTTCTGGTGTACTGTATATATACTATTGACTATATATTGTTTACCATATAGTGATATTATTCACTTTGACTATCTGACAACACGGTCCGATCGGACATTTTCCATTGGAATTTCCGACCGTGTGTACAAGGGCTTAGAACAGCACAACATCATTTCTTTAATACATTAGTTTGTGTCCAAGTTTTGGTAAACCCTTTGTGCACAGTTGGGAGTCTGGCTTTTCTTCTCCTCTGCATATTACCCGCAGTCCAATTGGACCGCAGAATAGGCTAACCAAGCCTTGGAGCAGTTCCTACATTGCTATATTTCTGAACCCTAACAACTGGTCGGACCTGTTACCTTGGGCCAAGTTTGCTCATAATAGTGCCACACAGATGCAGTGCAGCCCTATGAGAGCTGGCTCCCGGAGGACACTGCAGGCTTGTCTGCCAGCCCTCCTCCTCCTCCGTCATACACAGATGATGAAAGGTGTTTCTGGGAGATATGCTAATCACCCGTCCAGCACACTGGATGGAGCCTAGGCCAACGTGGATGAGTGCGCGGCCTACAGCTTGGTCATGGTGAGTGAGAGGACCCCATCCCCCACACATCATTACATACCCCCTCCATCTCCCCCTGGGGACAGGGACCCCTTCTCACGTGGGGACAGGGACCCCTTCTCACCTGGGGGTGGTAACTTCATCTGCCCTTGAGAAAAGGACCTCATCTCTTCTGGGGAAGGGGACCCCATCCTGACTAGGGACAGTCCTCCAATGGGGCACCTAAAAATTAAAAAAAAAACGAATAAAAAAAACTACTGATACCAGTGGTGGAACTACAGGGCTCACAAAGGTCATACCTGGGACCACACCCTGGAGTTCCACCGCCGGACTCGGAGGGAAGGGCCCTGGCTTGGGTTCAGGGGGGCCCTTCATGGTTTCTTGCATCGGGGCCCTGAAGGTTCTAGTTACGCCATTGCTCCTGACTATGCTGAATTCTGGTTTCCCGAATCTGGCTCACCTGATTAACTGCTCTGGCATCCAAACCCTGGCTTCTGTTTTTTTGGCAATGTTCCTATACTGTGTTATTTTTGCCATTTCATTAAAAGTGTGATTTTAACTGCACTTTCTGTCTCGGTCTGGTTTATGGTTCCTGGCAGGTGTGTATTATTTCTTTAGCCATTTTTTTTATTATAGTGGAAAGACATAGAGGGTAATTAGGCTTGTGACAGGGAATGGAATAGGCAGGAATCATGGAGATGGGTGGGGGGGGGGGCAATGAGAAGATTAGGTAGAGGCTGTGGGTGATTTGGGTGAGGGGAATAGATTTTGAGAACAATTGTTACAGCTACCAGAGCAAGCATGATGCCTCTTTTCTTGCTGGATTATTTTCACTTGTGTGATGAGAATTGTCACTGTGGCAATGGGAAGAGAGGAGGGATTTTTACTCTTGGGAACAAGTAAAATTCACTCAATAGAACCATGTTTACCTTAACCTTTCTCCTTGTTATTTGGAGTGTGAAGGTTAGATCCTCCATGACATATATTTCCTGAATTTTGTAAACCCCACAGGACCAGGGTGGGATGGGGAGTTTGCTTCCATCACATGCCCTGGCTACATTAATAAAGTGAATTAAAAAGGAATGCTTGTATCAACATCTAGGGAAGTGGTTTAAATGCAATACTTAGGCTTCAGTATTTTTGCCTAGGTCAATAAGAATATGCATGCATCATACATACTAGGGGCAGTACAACTGGGGGAATCAATGGTGGAGAAGCATCTAGGTTTTTTTTGGGTAGATCATAAGCCCAATAATAGCATGCAATGCCAAGCTGCAGTTTCCAAAGCAAGCAAAGTCCTTTCTTGTACAGTATTAAGAGAGGTATGGACTCCAGAGAGAGAGGTATCATTTTGCCCCTGTACAAATCATTAGTTAAGACCTCATCTGGAATATGCAGTACAGTTTTGGGCACCAGTTCTCAAGAAGGATATAGGGGAACTGGAGAAAGTGCAGAGAAGGGCAACCTAACTGATACGAGGCATGGAGGAGCTCAGCTATGAGGAAAGATTAGAGGAGATGGATTTATTCACTCTTGAAAAGAGGAGAATTAAGGGAGATATGATCACCATGTATAAATATATAAGGGGTCCATATAGTGAACTTGGTGTTGAGTTATTCACTTTACCGTCAACACTGAGAACAAGGGGGCACTCTTTACATCTAGAGGAAAAGAGATTTCATCTCCAAATACGGAAAGGTTTCTTCACAGTAAGAGCTGTGAAAATGTGGAATAGACTCCCTCCAGAGGTGGTTCTGGCCAGCTCAGTAGATTGCTTTAAAAGAGGCCTGGATTCTTTCGTAAATGTACATCATATAACTGGGTACTAACTTTTATAGGTAAAGTTGATCCAGGGAAAATCTGATTGCCTCTCTGGGATCAGGAAGGAATTTTTTTCCATGCTGTAGCAAATTGGATCCTGCTTTTCTGTTTTCTTTTTCCCACCTTCCTCTGGATCTGTGGGTATAGGATTGGGTATATGGGATTGTATGATATTTTTTATTGTATTTATATATTTTTTATGGTTGAACTAGATGGACTTGTGTTTTTTTTTCAACCTAACTATGTAACTATATAACTATGTAAATATCTGTATGTTTTTAAATTAGATCTTGAACCCTGCTCCAAAACGGACCAAACACTGGACATTCCTAGAAAAGATGTAGTATTGTATTTGTCTGGTTTCAATACCAGTATAAAGGTGACAATTACAGAAAGACCCTGTGTGTCTTTGAGAGAATATGTTACCACCCAGATAAAATGTTGAAGCCTGATTCTTGCGTCCTATTTCGATATACAAGATTTATGAGTGTAGAGAAGAATGTGATCATGTTGGATAGCTGAGAATAAGATCCCAAGTGGAGAGTAGTTGACTGGGTGCAGGTTCAGCAAGAGATAAGAGAGGCACAGGACATGACCTGGGGAGAAGTATCCAGACCTAAAAAGTAATAGTGTTTGCTATCTTCTGAGGTTTAGGTAAGGAGAGAAATAATTTATGAATTTGGAACTTCTTTCAAAGTATGTGTGTGGGGGATAATGGGTCCTGTAAAGTCTATATCTCTTGTCTTCCAACTTCCAGAGGTTAGGAAGTGGTTTATCCTAAGCCAGTTTGTGGCCATGAAGGAGCTAAATCTTGGGTCCAAACTACCAGGTGGAAAAAATGGTAGGGTTAGAATACTGGGGGTAGAATACTGAGATCTGTAAGGCTTTTGTTAACAATATCTCATTGTGTGTGATAACTTAAAGCATAGTTTAGCAGTAATGGAGGAATGTTTAGACCAATCTAGGACCCTAATCATAAGTACAGCTCTGTGGTGGAGAATGGGGTTTGGGAAACAAATGCCTACCGGTAATTTGTGTTTAGCTTGATTACAGGTCTGTTGTTCCAGAGGAAGTTTTAAAAATGGTGTATAACACTTTAAGGAATGCAATGAGAATTTAAACCAGTAGAGATTGGAGTAAAAAAAAATTTGTGAGAGGAAATTTATTTTAATGTTGTTGCTCTCAAAACCAAGAGAATACTTCGCTATCCCAATTTTTTAGTTTGCTCTTGATGATGGAGAGAAACAAGGGAATATGTAGGACAAAGACTTTGTGATTTTAAGCTCTATTGAATGTAAATCTTTTTCTTAGGAAGGGAGGGGGGAGTTATGGGGAACAAGGGAGTGGGGGTCAGGCCTATAAAAGGGAACATGGAGCAAGAACTTGTGATTGGTGAGGATAGACAACTTCAGATTGGTTACCATGGAATATATTAGCCATGGCCCTGGGAGGTGAGAAGTACTTTGAGGGAGTTTGTGGGCCAGCAGAGTGGAATATAACCATGTAGAAGCAAGGCCTGCAGGATTGCATATTCATAGACAGGCAAATGCGATCCGGGAGTGTTCCCTTGGGTTATGGAGATCATGTAGGGTAGACCATTGTGGAGGCTGCTTTCTGGGGAAAAAAAAGTATTTTCCCTCAAAGGATGATGAACTGATCTCACAGAGTAGTGAAATAGAAGCCGCATTAGGAGCACTGGATCATGGTGTTTGTGGGGATCCAGAAGTAGTCAGCCTAGGAAAAACTGTGATTGTAGGTATGCATCCTAGGTCAAAAGGAGAGGAAGAAACGATTATGGTGCCCTGGAATCAATTCAAGTGAAAAGGTCGTCCTTAGCTTTTTTGAATTTGGGTTTTTTACCCCACAGTGGTAAGTGGGCTACCAGGGGAAGGGTGCTTGGCAGAGATAGATGATGAAGTTTGCATCGGAGAGGGAGGGTCCCTGGAAATTATGCCCAACATCTGAAGTAGATGTTCTTCTTCAGGGAATTTGGAGAATCTGCAGGGCTTGTTATTGACCTCAAATTTAAGGCCAAAGGGGAAAAGCCACCAATATTTGATATTCTGCTGGGTGAGTGCTGCTAGTAGGGGTTTGAGCACCTGCCTGTGCTGGATCGTGGAGGGGGAGATGTTAGTGAAGATTTGGATTGGGCGCCCCAAGATCTGTAGTTGTCAGGAGGATCTTGCCCTTTTCATGATGTCTTCTTTCACTGCAAAAAAGTGAGGTTTGACAAGAATCTTGCAAGGAAGTCCATCCAACCAGGGGGGCCCTAGGGCCTTATGAGCTTGATCAAGTTCCAGCCTGTGAGAGCGGATATCTGGGATAAGTTCTTTGATGAGAGAATGAACCGCTGCAGGTATATCAATAATACATTCGGGAAAGCCTCTGATTTGAAAGTTATACCTTCTAGACCTATTTTCGAAGTCATCAATTTTGAGCATGGCAGCATCCATTTGTTCATGAAGGTCCTGTATACGGTCTGTATTCTGATTTGTACGGGAAATTGTGGCATCCATTTTATTTTCTATTGTGTCAATGTGAGTGCCTAGGGTCTGCTGATCCATTTTGATATCTGCTGTAATTTTTGCCGCTGTCTGGGCCAAGCCCCTGTCTAGCATCTTAGTGAATTTAGCAAAGACAAATGCTAAGTCCTGTGGTTGTGAGGGAAGTCATCCTGCGCCTGGCAGTGTGACATTAGGCCCTGATGAGGTGGCTGTCATGGGTGACATGAGGAGTTCATCTAGGGTCTGGTTAAGGAGGGACTCTGTGGAGGCCGTTGAAGCCAGCACCTGGATGGTGGGATATCGGGAGGTGCATCACATACCTCTCCCCTATGTGTGTTCCGCCTATCTGCGAGAGCAGGGAGCCCTGTATGCGCCGCCTAATGAGGCTGTCGTTCCGCCGCCATTTTGGGATTCTCATTGGTCTCCGGGATTGCGGCAAACTGTGCCTGTAAATCATGCCTGTTTGACCCCGTGGTCATGTAAGTTGCTCTCAGGGGTGTACCACCTGTTAGGCTGCCAAGCTGGGGCAAATCGTGCCGTGCCGCTCACTATCGGGAGTGCTGAAGGACCAGAGCAGGAGGGAGCTCCGAGACTACACGTCCATCTTCCAGAGCCCCGTGCATGCACCTCTTGAGTGTAAATCTTTGCTCTAGGTAGATCTGGAGTCTGGTTGGCACAGTAATGTTCAGAGCTTCCAGTTTTGAAAGGTTTTCTTTAAAATTGGAAAGCTGGCCATCATTTTATAGTGCACGCAGGAAATTAAATGGGGTGATTTTGGGACATGTATTGAAAAACAGCAGGTCATCAGTGAAACCCACCACAGGTATAGGCTGTGTGGATCCTGTTGAAATTGGGATTAGGCACAGGAGGGGCTCTAGAATGAGGATAAAAATTAAGGTTGACAGAGAGCAACCCAGTCTGGTGCCATTGTTTAGCCAGAAGTAGAGGGTGAATGCTTTTACAGTATTACCTTTGGCCCCTTGACAATGCATAAAGCCCACTTGGTCTAAGCGGATAATGTTTTGAAGGAGTGGCAATAGTCTATTAGCCCAAATTTTTGTGAAAATCTTGAAATCGACATTAAGGAGGATGATCTAGGGCTAAGAAGGGCACTCTGGGGGTTAATTTCCCTGTTTAGGAACTATTGTTATGTGAGAAAATTATAAGCTTTCAGGAATTCTGAGATCATGATATGGCGAAAGTCCTTGCGATATGGAACAGTCAATCCGTCCAGGCTTGGAGCCTTAAAGGCTTTGACGTCCTTAAGTGCTGATCTAACTTCCACATAACAAATAGGCTCTTCAGTGGTTAGAATAGCAGGTTATTTGGGACATATCTGAAGACTGAAGATATTGTAAGCTCTTGTCCGGCCTGTTTAGTCAGGAGTGTTTAAGCGGGAACTATTGTACAGCACCTTATAGACCTAAAGGTCTTGGCTATCTCTGTGGATTCATACATCCTGTTTCCATATTTAGTTTCTATGTGTGGGCTCTCAACCAGGGGCAGACTGACAACTCATGGGGCCCCCAGGCAATAGGAGATTACATGGGCCCCCAGGCAATCAGACATTATGGGGCCACACAGCATACACACACACACACACACACACACACACACACACACACACACACACACACACACACACACACACACACACACACACACACACACACACACACACACACACACACACACACACACACACACACACACACACACACACACACACACACTATACAATCTCACAGTATACACAGACATGTTTCTATTGACTGAGAAGGTACTGGAGAGACAGATGTAAAAAAACACAGATTTTTACATACTTTCCCTGGTTTTACTGAGGCTGGCAACCCTGATGGGGCCCCCTAGTGGCACGGGGCCCTCGGGCAGTGCCCGAGTGGCAAAATGGTCAGTCTGCCCCTGCTCTCAACCTTTCTTCCCATAGTACCCTTGCCAGATATGTTACCAAATTGTTGCCAAATTCATACCAATTCTTACCAGTTCTATGACTTTTGCCCTGCTGGAACTTAATTTTATGAAACATGTTGATATTCAGTAGGTCTTGTAAAATGTTAAGCCAGAGCCATTTTTTTGTGTGCACACATACTAAAACGCAATTTTTTTTTTTTAAAACACACTTAAAACCAAAAAACAGTGTGTGTTTTCTGAAAACATAGACCCTATATAATAAAATGGTGGTAGGAACTAGATTACAATTTGTTTTGTCTAGTTTGTGCTACAGTTTATCAAATCAATATATTCATTAAACCGTACACTCAGATTAATTTTAGTGTACACAAACACAATATAATCCACAATTTTTGGGCAAACTATAAAAGATAAGAGTGTGTCCAGTGAACAAATACCAAATATGTCAAAGCACAAAATTTGGTATGCCGTGAAGTGGGGAAAATTATGGTACTCAAAACTGTCCATATGCAACACTTTAAAAGTCTTTATATTAATCTATAGTTAACCATGAATGATGACCTTAAACTTATTGGTCTCACTCCAGCATTATACCTAATATTGTCACTTTCATACACAAGCACACTGATGCATTCATATGTGCGCATACCTGGGGCAGGGAAATGTAAAATATTTTTGGGGGTGGTTTCTATTTTTTTACATTTTTTTTACTTAACTTTATTTGTATGACAATGTGATAGCATTGTGCAGGTGACAGGTCCTCTTAGGGCGACATCAGGGGTCTATTACACCCCCCTCATGTCACCCTTGAATTCTACCTAAGCCAAATAGCTGCTTCCCCAACCAGAGCCTCCGGGATTTGACAGTTTTGAATTTGGAAGTGCTCAGAGCTGAACGCTTTGTAGGAATAATACTTCACAGGGGAATATCTATGAAGGGACATTCACTGGTCTCCTGCTGCCCTCCATCTTGACACCTGGTATGAACTTCCCAGACACCCAGAAGGGATAGGTAAACCTGGGGTACATGGCTAGTGGGGGGTTAGGTGGTTAAGCAACATCTTCTTTTACATGTTGAAGTGCTTGTTAACTTCTACTAGAAAACCAGCAGCTAGGAGAAAAATGTAAACAAACTCTATACTTTTATCGCGGCTGTGAGTATGTTTGAGCTTACTATGGGACAAAGATAGAGTTGTCTAAAGCCCAATAGAAGAAGAGCTGGGGGAGACCTTTGAAACTGTGGACAGCCATTAAGCAAACAGCACTGCATCCTCGGAGCTGGGTGCTTTAGACAGACTGCTTTAGCTGCACAGAACACTATGCAAGAAGCTTTAAGGCACTTCTGGCTGCCATTTTTTAAATGCTCACAGGAGTATTCAAAGATGTTCTACAGATCAGCAAGGTCAGAGAAAAGTCAGAACTCTTTATTTGCATTTTTTTTTTTACAGGCTCCTGACTCAACGTTTTGAAGCCAGTGGATTAGCATGACAGCCAGACAAGTAGCATTTAAAATATATATATAAACAGTGATGGCAGCCTTCACTTTTCACTTAAGACCAGTTTCTTTTCAAATGCCAGTTGCTTCTTATTGGTAATAATTGCATGGCTCTTTGAGGTGCCTATTGAGGAATAAATGGAGTTATTAAAAAAAAATACAGATTGAAGAGAAAAAAGGTTTGCAATAATCATGTAAATCATGTAAAATAACATTTGCACACCTATCTAAAATGTATTCATGGAAGGTGAACAGTTTGATTATTGTAAGTTAAAATAATGAACGCAGTTAAAATATCTCATCTTCATGAACTGAACCTTGTGTGATTTAATCTACTTTAATATTTTCATCACAGTAGGATTTGACACTCATTTAATAAGTCCCCCGGAGAGAACTGGTACATGTATACTATTTTAATATATTAATATTGTGCACATAATATGATCAAATAAGTAAGAAGAGTTTGTTATCTTGAAAGTTTTGGTCAGTATTTAAGTAGATTCGCCATCCATGTTAATATGAAACTCAGTACTTCACTAGAGGGCAGCATTTGATCAGGTGTCTTATTCTGGTTGATAGATTTTAGAAGCTTTATGCAATACATTGCAGTCCCTTTGCAGCAAATTTAGCAGCATTCGGGGGGAAACATTCTTACTCTAATTTCAACATATTTATCAGCTGGGTTGACCACACACTTTGCTCTCCAAAGAAATTTGCAAAGCTTTAAAAGATTGAGCTTGCTAATAAATAACATTTCAAATTGCTACAGTCTCTGAGTTGTATAAATCAGGTTTAGCCCAATAGTTTGCATCTCAGAGCTGCAGCTTTTTAAATGCATTGATATTAATATTTTAACGTCTTTTATTATTGTAACAGAATAAAACATGAATAGGTTCTATGGTCTATTAGCCCCTCTCTTTTCCTTTCTTCTACTTAGCACTCATATATGACAAGACCTAATGAGAGATGAAATAAGGCTCCTATTTGTGGCATACGTTTGTATTTTTTCCTACATAATAAGCATGAGCGAAATACACCAATATGTATATACATTTAATGTATTCATCATAAAAATAAAACCTCTGCTTTCTTATTTCATAAAAAAACAAAACAAAAAAAATCAGAAAATTAAAATATCAACCAATACTAACAACCAACACGCAATGGCTAAATATTAGTTTTAAATATAATTGTATTTATTATTGTAATTTAAATATATCCATGTCAAATAAATACTGTAAAGTAGGTTGTATTTATTGCTTCTGCAATTTGTGGCACAAAATTCGTGTTTTCATCTATACAAGTCAATAATCTTGACACCATTAGTACTAATAGCAGCTGAGAAAATGCCAAAATATGGGCATTGTGTATGAAAATGCAAGGCCTTGGCTCATTTATTTTATTCATGGCGAATAAAGCAAAAGAGCTTGTTAAAATCAACTTTAAAAAGGCAATATGCTTGAAATAAACCTATAGGTAACAATGCTGCATTTGACAACTATGGGACACTCAGATCTATTACTAGCAGAAGGATTTACATGCATATTTTTCATCCTTTGGGAAATCCTCATAATTAAATAAGGGAAAAAATTAATTTAGTAGTGTCTGCTATGTCGATTTAAAAAGTAGATAAGTACACCTGACAGTAATGACTAAAAAGCTCAGACAGCAGAGGAAACATAGCTCTGTATCACTGTATGACAAGTGTTCCATCAATTTACAATTGGTACAATCTTTTGTGTGCATTATTTGAGAATTACAGTCAAATACATAGTTTTGTTGCAGGCTCTGGGGTCTTTGATTTCAATAATCCTTATATATGGGTGTAATTTTATTTTATTTTAAATAAACATTTAGTAGATGACACAGATAACACAGATTCAAACCTCTTGCATAGATGCATCAATTGCAACAATTAAGTATATGTATACCCACTAACTAAAATCTTGTATAAACCTTAACATGTTAATGACATTTCAAGAGTCATTTTCAATATTTGTAAATTTGACACTTTCAATAAAATATTAGTTGATGATCCTGCCATGCAGGTCCTTGCTCAGTCACTTATGCCCTGTACACTCGACCGGTTTTCTTGTCGGAATAAACTCTGAAGGTTTTTCCGACGAAGTTCCAACGGAAATCCGCTGAAACTGTCTTGCGTACACACAATCACACCAAAGTCCGACCATCAAAAATGTGGTGACGTACAACACATACGACGGGACTAGAAAAAGGAAGATCAATAACCAGTAGCCAATAGCTTCCATCTCGTACTTGTTTTTGATCCGTCGGAACAACATACAGACGAGCGGTTTTCCCAATAGGAATTGGTTCCATCGGAAATATTTAGAACATGTTCCATTTCTAGGTCCGTCAGGATTTTTGAAAAAAAAAGTCAGATGAGGCATACACACGATCGGAATATACGATGAAAAGCTTCCGTCTGACTTTTTCTGTTATGAGGTGACTATGCTTTGTACCTATCTTCCAACTATGTTTCTATATTGTCACCCTGTTACCTTAGCTTTAGATGTAGACTACAAGTGGCCTTTTCAACACAATGGCATAGTACACTGTTGTCCCCTTCAAGAAACTCAGCATGACAAATGTCATGCAGCCATATTTTGAGCACATGCATGTAGACTGGATGTGTCTGCAAAAAGGCTACAGGAGCTCAGAAGCACTGAAGTGCAAACAAAGGATAAAAAGGTAGAAATAAGTATTTTAGTAGACAATTGATAGTATTTATGATACACAATACGTTAGCAAACTATGGGGTTGATTTACTAAAACTGGAGTGTACTAAATCTGGTGCAGCTCTGCGTAGAAACCAACCAGCTTCCAAGCTGATTGGCTACTGTGCACAGCTGCAGCAGATTTTGAATTCTCCAGTTTTAGTAAATCAATCCCTTAAATGTAATTTGGTTGAGGTATACAGCCACTTTAAAGCATTTTTTTTTACCTTGATACTTCATATTCCTGATATGTGCCTGCTGTGCCATGTACTTGTATGAGAAAGTACCCTGTTATCTTGTTTTGCTTCCTTTATGTGAAATCCCTGGTGTTCCTGCTAGTTCCCTTTTCTTTCCTTTTAAAAAAAACTGACCACACTGAGCAGGATCATGGTCAGTTTTCTATCTATAAAAAGATAAATGTGCAGCGCTAAAAATCATAAATACACACAGAAATGATAAGTGTTTACAAACCCCTGTATGTAAAACAGCACATTAGTTCATAAAATAAACATCCATAGATCTTAGAGGAAATCCAGGGTGTATAGTCAAATAGATTACATGTGAAAAATGAATCCTCCACCGAAACCTGAACACACTGGGCCTCTTACCTCGAGGTTTGGACCACTAGGTTATAGGTGGTCATACAGACATTCTACTAATCTTCTGGCTGGTCTCCACTCGTCTACTCCAACGATCAGATTTGCCCTGACATGCCCCCCCCCGCTTCACAGCCATTCACTGAGAAGCTCAGTGTGCTGCTGCTTCTCCTCCCCCCAGCTTTTATGTAGCTGAGAACAGAGGGAATGTGATCACATTTTGAAAAAGAGAAAAAAATGTTTTTAACCACTTGCCGACCGCCGCACGACGATGTACGTCGACAGAATGGCACGGGCAGGCATAAGGGCTTACATGTACGTCCTTGCCTGCCCGCGGGTCGGGGGCCCGATCGGGCCCCCGCCCGGTGCCTGCGGCGGTCGGTATTCGTTCGGGAGCGATCCCGGACGAGGGGACGGCCATTCATTCATGGCCACCCCCTCGCGATCGCTCCCGACGAATGAAAATGTCCGGTGACATCACTTCCTCTCCTGTAATGTAAACACAGGAGAGGAAGTGATGTATTCTCTCCTCCGTGTCGGTATTTTTCGTTCCGGCACCGAGGAGAGAGCATCGGTGAGTTGCACAAGCACTACACTACACAGTAGAACATGCCAGGCACACTCACACCCCCCCTTTACCCCCCGATCACCCCCCAATTACCCCTGCCCCCCCAGTCACAGTGACACCAATTGCTTTTTTTTTTTGGTTTTTTTTTTTGCATTGGTGTCATTTGTGACTGTAATAACTGTTAGGACAGTTAGGGTTAGCCCCCTTTAGTTCTAATGTGCCCCACTAACCCCCCCAATAAAGGTTTAACCCCGTGATCACCCCCCCTCGCCAGTATCACTAAGGCTGGGTTCACATTGCAGCGGTTTATGAGAACGAATGTGATTCGCACCGCACTGCAGTGCAAATCACATCCGATCTCTGTGCGATTCGAGTTCAGCCATACAGATAGTATGGCTGAATTCGTGTCGCACCCGCCGCACCCGCCGCAAATTCGCACGGGACCCTTTTTTTGGCCCGCAGCAGAATCGGATCGCATGGGTGTTCACACCATGCGATCCGAGTTTGCAGATCGCACTGCGATATGCGAACTGATCTGGGGGTGTCATTAACATTTCACTGACACTCCCAGCAGTTCGCATAGGGCAGTGTGAACTGCCGCCGGGAGGCATGCGATGCGGGAACCCACCGCGGATTCGTGGCGTTCCCGCATCGCTCCAGTGTGAACCCAGCCTAATAAGCGATCATTTTTCTGATCGCTGTATTAGTGTCACAGGTGACGCTAGTTAGGCAGGTAGGTATTTAGGTTCGCCGCAGCTTTTTATAGCGCCAGGGACCCCCATATACTACCGCATAAAGCCCCCTGATTTCCCCCTAGTTAACCCTTTCACCAGTGATCACCATATAACTGTTACAGGTGACGCTGGTTGGTTAGTTATTTTTTTATAGTTTCAGGGCACCCGCCATTTATTACCTAATAAAGGTTTAACCCCCTGATCACCCGGCGGGTGTCATTTGTGACTGTAATAACTGTTAGGGCAGTTAGGGTTAGCCCCCTTTAGTTCTAAGGTACCCCCCTAACCCCCCCAATAAAGGTTTAACCCCGTGATCACCCCCCGTCGCCAGTGTCACTAAGGCTGGGTTCACATTGCAGCGGTTTATGAGAACGGATGTGATTCGCACCGCACTGCAGTGCAAATCACATCCGATCTCTGTGCGATTCGAGTTCAGCCATACAGATAGTATGGCTGAATTCGTGTCGCACCCGCCGCACCCGCCGCAAACTCGCACGGGACCCTTTTTTTGGTCCGCAGCAGAATCGGATCGCATGGGTGTTCACACCATGCGATCCGAGTTTGCAGATCGCACTGCGATATGCGAACTGATCTGGGGGTGTCATTAACATTTCACTGACACTCCCAGCAGTTCGCATAGGGCAGTGTGAACTGCCGCCGGGAGGCATGCGATGCGGGAACCCGCCGCGCATTCGTGGCGTTCCCACATCGCTCCAGTGTGAACCCAGCCTAATAAGCGATCGTTTTTCTGATCACTGTATTAGTGTCACAGGTGACGCTAGTTAGGCAGGTAGGTATTTAGGTTCGCCGCAGCTTTTTATAGCGCCAGGGACCCCCATATACTACCGCATAAAGCCCCCTGATTGCCCCCTAGTTAACCCTTTCACCAGTGATCACCATATAACTGTTACAGGTGACGCTGGTTGGTTAGTTATTTTTTTTATAGTTTCAGGGCACCCGCCATTTATTACCTAGTCTCACTAGTGTACACCTAAATTTAGGGGTGTCTACTTTCCAAAATGGGGTCATTTGGGGGGGGGTTTGTGCCATCTTGGCATTTTATGGCCTTCAAAACTGTAACGCCCTTAGAAAGCCTGAAGGCGGTGCTTGGTTTTCGGGGCCCCGTACACGGCTAGGCTCCCAAAAAGTCCCACATATGTGGTATCCCCCTCAGGAGAAGCAGCAGAATTTATTTTGGGGTGTCATTTCACATATGCCCATGGCATGCGTGAGCAATATATCATTTAGTGACAACTTTGTGAAAAAAAAAAAAAAAGTTTGTAATTTTCCCGCAACTTGTGGCAAAATATAAAATATTCCATGGACTCAACATGCCTCTCAGCAAATAGCTTGGGGTGTCTACTTTCTAAAATGGGGTCATTTGTGGGGGTTTTGTGCCATCTTGGCATTTTATGGCCTTCAAAACTGTAATAGGTAGTGAGGAGTGAAGTCAAATATTTACGCCCTTAGAAAACCTGAAGGCGGTTCTTGGTTTTCGGGGCCCCGTACGTGGCTAGGCTCCCAAAAAGTCCCACATATGTGGTATCCCCGTACTCAGGAGAAGCAGCAGAATTTATTTTGGGGTGTCATTTCACATATGCCCATAGCATGTGTGAGCAATATATCATTTAGTGACAACTTTGTGTAAAAAAAAAAAAAAATATTTTTTTGTCATTATTCAATCGCTTGAGGCAAAAAAATAAAATATTCAATGGGCTCAACATGCCACTTATCAATTTCCTTAGGGTGTCTACTTTCCAAAATGGGGTCATTTGGGGGGGTTTTGTACTGCCCTGCCATTTTAGCACCTCAAGAAATGAGATAGGCAGTCGTAAACTAAAAGCTGCGTAAATTCCAGAAAACGTACCTTAGTTTGTAGATGTGACAACTTTTGCGCAAACCAATAAATATACAATTATTGACTTTTTTTTTACCAAAGACATGTGGCTGAACACATTTTGGCCTAAATGTATGACTAAAATTGAGTTTATTGGATTTTTCTAATAACAAAAAGTAGAAAATATCATTTTTTTTCAAAATTTGCGGTCTTTTTATGTTTATATCGCAAAAAATAAAAATCGCAGAGGCAATCAAATACCATCAAAAGAAAGCTCTATTTGTGGGAAGAAAAGGACGCAAATTTTGTTTGGGTACAACATTGCATGACCGCGCAATTACCAGTTAAAGCAGCGCAGTGCCAAATTGTAAAAAGACCTCTGGTCATTTACCAGCAAAATGGTCCGGTCTGAAGGTGGTTAAAAAGTTTTTTATATATCTAGACAAAAATGTTTTGCATTTCATTTCTTTTTTAAACTGAATGAGTTTCTTTACAAGATGTTGGTTTACAATCACTTTAAGTACTGGCATTTTTATTAAAACTCTCCAGCACGAGTAAAAATCTAACAAATATTTGCCAATAAACGTGGGCACCAAAAACATTTGTGTAAGGGCCTTTTTACACTGTGTGCATTGACTGACGTTTTTTTCACCAAAGGGACACATAGAAAACAAATGTAGAACACTGCTGTGTGAAGACATGAATGAAGTGTCACTTTGTCACACTGAGAGCCGGTTCACACAGGGGCGACTCAGATCTGACTTGAGGTCGCCCCTAGTCACCTCAGATCGGACAACATTTAAAAATCAATGTAAGTGAATGAGAGCCGTCTTAATGCACGCTACTGAAGTCGCTCCGACTTCAGAAGAGGTTCCTGTACTACTTCAATCCGACTTGTAGGTGACTGGTACCCATTGATTTCAATGGAGGTCGCCTCCAAGTCGGATCTCCGTCTATACGGAGGCGACTCTGACAGAATTATTAGCTCTGAAGGGGGAACTCCATGCCAAATTTATGAAAAAAAATTGGCGTGGGTTCCCCCCCCCGAGAGCATACCAGGCCCTTAGGTCCCCCCAGTGGGGGTCCCCCCAGATCCATACCAGACCCTTGTCCGAGCACGCTACCCGGCCGGCCAGGAAAGGGGTGGGGACGAGCGAGCGCCCCCTCCTCCTGAGCCTTACCAGGCCGCGAGCCCTCAACATGGGGGGGTGCCTTGGGGAAGGGGGGGCCGTGCGGTCCCCCCCACCCCAAAGCACCTTGTCCCCATGTTGATGAGGACAAGGGCCTCTTCCCGACAACCCTGGCTGTTGGTTGCCAGGGTCTGCAGGCGGGGGGGATTATCGGAATCCGAGAGCCCCCTTTAATAAGGGGGCCCCCGGATACTGGACAATCACCCTATGTGAATGAGTATGGGGTACAATGTACTCCTACCCATTCACCTGTGAAAAAAAGTAAAAAAAAACACAGGGTTAAAATAGTTTATTGCACAGCTCCGGGGGTCCTCCGCTATCTTCTGCTAGCTCTTTTACTAGCGGAGGAGCCCGGCTTTCTTCTTCGCCGCCGCCCTCTTCTTCCGACTTCGGGGGTCTTGTCCCCCTCTTCGGTTCTTCTTGCCGGGCCACCGCTTCTTCTTTCAGCTCTTTTACTAGCAGTGGCCCGGTCTTCTGTTTCGCTGCCATCGCCGCCTTCCATTCTTCTTCTTCTGGAGATGTTGACTCGACGCTCTCTCCAGCCTCAATGCCAGGAATGCGGTGCGCGGCGACTTATATAGGGACAAGGGGCGGGGTCACCGGTTGATGTCACATGGTGACCCCGCCCCCTTACGATGTCACAGTCCCAGCATCCTCCGGGACTGTGACATCGTAAGGGGGCGGGGTCACCATGTGACATCAACTGGTGACCCCGCCCCTTGTCCCTATATAAGTCGCCGCGCACCGCGTTCCTGGCATTGAGGCCGGAGAGAGTGTCGAGTCAACATCTCCAGAAGAAGAAGAAGAAGAACGGAAGGCGGCGGTGGCGACGGCGATGACAGAAGACCGGGCCACCGCTAGTAAAAGAGCTGGAAGAAGAAGCGGTGGCCCGGCAAGAAGAAGCGATGAGGGGGACAAGACCCCCAAAGTCGGAAGAAGAGGGCAGTGGCGAAGAAGAAAGCCGTGCTCCTCCGCTAGTAAAAGAGCTAGCAGAAGATAGTGGAGGAGTCCGGCGAGAAGACCCCCGAAGACGGAAGACCCCCGGAGCTGTGCAATAAACTATTTTAACCCTGTGTTGTGCTTTTTTTTACTTTTTTTCACAGGTGAATGGGTAGGGGTACATTGTACCCCATACTCATTCACATAGGGTGGGGGGCCAGTATCCGGGGCCCCCTTATTAAAGGGGGCTCCCAGATTCCGATAAGCCCCCCGCCCGCAGACCTCGACAACCAATGGCCAGGGTTGTCGGGAAGAGGCCCTTGTCCTCATCAACATGGGGACAAGGTGCTTTGGGGTGGGGGGGCCGCACGGCCCCCCCTTCTCCAAGGCACCCCCCCATGTTGAGGGCTCACAGCCTGGTGCGGCTCAGAAGGGGGGGTGCGCTCGCTCGTCCCCACCCCCTTTCCTGGCCGGCCGGGTAGCGTGCTCGGATAAGGGTCTGGTATGGATCCGGGGGGGACCCCCCACGCCGTTTTTTCGGCGTAGGGGTTTCCCCTTAAATTCCATACCAGACCTAAGGGCCTGGTATGCTCTCGGAGGGGGAACCCACGCCAAGTTTTTTTCATAAATTTGGCATGGAGTTCCCCCTTCAGAGCTCATTCTCTGATTGGCCACGGCAAAAGTCGCCTGGCCTGGGGCGACTTAAAGTCGTGTTGTAAGTCGCCCCAGGTCGTGTCTAAGTCGTGTTCAAGTCGTCTCCAAGTTGCCTCACAAAGTCGTCCTGGAAGTTGTGTCGCCCCTGTGTGAATCGGCTCTGACAGCTGCTTGTTCAGTTAATCGTTGCATTTTGGTCTGTAGGCTAGTGTGAGAAAGGCTTATGCTGTGTACACACGGCTGGATTTTTTGACAGCAAAGTTCAGACGGAACGAATCCACCGGACAATTCAACCATGTGTGGGCTTCATCAGACCTTTGTTGTTGAAAAATCAGAAGGACTTTAGATTTAGAACATGTTTCAAATCTTTCCGACGGACTCGAGTCCAGTCAAAAAATCAGTTCGTCTGTATGCTAGTCCGACGGACGAAAACCGAAGCTAGGGCAGCTATTGGCTACTGGCTATGAACTTCCTTATTCTAGTCCGGTCTTATGTCATCACAGTCGAATCCATCAGACTTTGGTATGATTGTATGTAGACACATCCGTTTCGGTGTAACTCCCTCAGAACTCAGTCGAAAAGTCCTTCGGGGTTCAGTCCGACGAAAAGTCCGGGCATGTGTACACGGCATTAAGGGGCAGTTGGCTTTATCGTGAAATAATGCTTTGTGCTATAAGCAGCAATGCAAAACAAGTTCAGGGTGGCAACAAAAAGCATGCATGCATTGTAACTCATTTAGAGTAAAATGCGGTTGCTTAGCATAGTCTATGTAAGACTCTATAACAACAATCAAGCTGAGAATCACTACTTAGTAAAACAGTACAGAACATGATTACTTGTGATTTAACTCATTAAAAGCATTCCTCACAGTGAAGTCCAGGGTAACTCTGGTAACAGATGTAAACGCCTGGATGGATTCAAGACCCAAGGGTAAAGCACTACCCCATTGGAACTGGAGTACTCTGGTAGCAATATGGGAGGGGCTCCCCACAATGGCTGGGTCTTTTGGAAAAGCTGTATGCTATTAAGCTCTGGCCCAACTGCCCTCATGCTGATTCTAAAAGTGTAGGGCCACTCACCTGGCTACAGATCACTTGCACAGCTATTTCTACCCCGTAAGCTGTTGCATCCCAGCTGCTAAGGGAGGAAGCAGCAAAACGTAACTTCCCTGAGCATAGGTCTGCGAAGCCCATTACATTAGGGTGTAGACCCCAAAAGCTCAAACACACATGCCATTCTCTGCAGCCTCAGCTGCACGGAGGAGTGAATGAACAAGATAGTGCTCTGTGCTGAGCGGCTCACTCACAAATTATGCTTCAGTAATGATTGAACACAGTAAGTGAGTGTGTTCATTGTGTTCATTTATAAAAGGAAACGGCCAGTAAATAACATATTGATTAGCCCCCCCCACTCTCCATCCTGAAACATCTCCTGCAGCAGGGGGGAGAGGAGAGGAAAGGAGGGAAGGCACCAGCAGCACTGTGGTGGAGGGAAGGGGCAACATGAGGTGAAGTTCAGTGTCAGGAAAGGCTTCCCAGAAGACAAGATGGTTCCTGCAGGCTAACTTCTGTTCCCCCGAACTTGTCTTAGAAAAGGTGCGTTAGCGCGTGCTAATTAGCACTCACATATGTGCATGCATGCAAATATGCGCCAGAATGCGAATAGATATTAATGTGCGAGGTGCATCTCATGACAGTCAAGGGTGCCAAATGGGCTATTTAAACTGGGTCAGTACCCAGGATCTGTGCTGATTTGTCTACAGCGTTTCCATGATTGTCCTGTTCCCTGTTTATGTGCATCTGATTCCAGTTACTGACCCGGCTTGCTCTGGTTACTCCTGCTCTCCACACGCACCGACTCCGGTTTGCACCTTGACCGTTATCCAGTCTCCGCATCTGTACCTTATCTGATCGACTGTGACACGGCTTGTCTGACTTTGTTTATGTTCCAGTCTGTATGGAACTATCAAGCTGCAAGCATCTGTCCATCTGCCATTGGGACCTGCTCTTCCGCTGACTACGTCCAAGTACCAGCTTGTTTCAGTCCTCGGGAAATCCGCTGTCATCTGACTTACCCCTCAATCGGATCCCCAGCAGCTAGCACGACTATCGGCACTTGTGTGACTCTGCACTTATACGCCCCCTGTCTGCTCTATCAGGGGCCCTGAGTCAGAGGTATAAGAGAGTCCTTCCTCTGCATATCAGGCTCTTCCCACCAGGTACGTGATACCCAGGCAGTAGAGGGAATTGGCAGTTCTGGCTAGCCCCCTGTACACGCCTATGCCCCTGAGCATGTCTAGGAACCCAGAGTGTTTGTGGGAAATATGGGGAATAGGTTCTGTGCCTGCATCTCAGCATGGTGAGTAAATGAGCACTCCCCCACAGCATATACTGTATTTTAAAGCAGTGCAAAGAGTTTTGATATACATGCCAATTTTGTATGGACTTGTTCCTATCAGTTATTTCATGAACAGCCACCTCATCTAAGTTTTATCCAAATATATACCGTGCGTGTGTATTGGGGCACATATAGTTGCTGTCCATTGTGTCTCTTAGCACCATTACCATATATAAGGCTTGGTTCACATGGATTCATATGCCATGTGAACCAAGCCTTAGAACAAGCACGTAGCAGATGAAAGTGATCAGTGACTCAAAAAGGATTGCAGGCAAAGTATCAGTATTACAGTCATGCATCATCAGCCCACATATTTCTCTCATAGAATTTCCTAGTAGAGTGCTTCAGTGTAATTCACTAGTCCTGCTACAAGCTTAACCGGTTCCCGACCAGCGCACGCCGATGTACGTCGGCAGAATGGCACGGGCAGGCATATTGACGTACAGGTACGTCCAATCTTCAATGCCGCCCTGCCACCGCGAGCGCGCCGCTGGCGGCGCGCTCTCGTGACGGTCGGGACCCCCGTGAGTCCGGTCGCGGGTCCTGCGGACTTGATCGCTGCGGGCATACCCGCAATCGTCTCACGGGATGGCTGAATGGAGGAAATGCCGTGTAAACAGCATTTCTCCATTCTGCCTAGCAACAAGTGACGCTGATCTCTGCTCCATGTGATTGGAGCAGAGATCAGTGTTCACTAAATGAAAGCCCAACCCCCCCACAGTTAGCAACACACCCCTAGGAACACTTAACCCCTACACTGCCACCCACTGGTTAACCCCTTCACTGCCAGTGTCATTTACACAGGAATCACTGCATTTATATAGCAGTGATTACTGTAGAAATTACAATGGTCCCAAAAATGTGTCAAAAATGTCCGATGTGTCCGCCATAATGTCGCAGTCACAATAAAAATCGCTGATCACCGCCATTACTAGTAAAAAAATAAATAATAAAAAATTATTAATAAAAATGCCATAAAACTATCCCTATTTTGTAAACGCTATAACTTTTGCGCAAACCAATCAATAATCGCTTATTGCGATTTTTTTTACCAAAAATATGTAGAAGAATACGCATCGGCCTAAACTGAGGGAAAAAAATGTTTTTTTATATATTTTTGGGGGATATTTATTATAACAAAAAGTAAAAAATAATGCGTTTTTTTCATAATTGTCGCTCTATTTTTGTTTATAGCGCAAAAAATAAAAACCACAGAGGTGATCAAATACCACCAAAAGAGAGCTCTATTTGTGGGGAAAAAAAGGACGTCAATTTTGTTTTAGAGCCACGTCGCACGACCGCACAATTGTCAGTTAAAGCGATGCAGTGCCGAATCGCAAAAAGGGGTCTGGTCTTTGACCAGCAAAATGGTCCAGTCTGTAAGTGGTTAAAAATGATCCTGACCAGGAAGTACTATGCTACGATGTATGCTGTCAGAACTGTAGGCACTTTAATTCTGAACTACAGTACCAAATTACTTTTTACAGAATGCTACCTGGATTCACTGTAAAATGATTAAGCTAATTATTATAAAGAAATAATATTATCAAAAACATGTTATAACAGTTTTAAACAGATGAATTTAATTAAATTACTCTGAAATTATATTTGCAGTTGGTCTAGCTGCACTTAAAAGATAAAAATAGAGCACATGCCTTCCGTAGAATTTTAGATCCATTGGTTGGTTTATCTTTTGTTAAAGCGTAGGTCTGCCCACCCCTGCACAAATTAAAAGCCAGCAGCTACAAATACTGTACAAATACATGTTCTGTAGAGGGTGCAGTGGCCAAGTGTTAAGGCGTTGGTCTCATCAACCAAAGATCATGGGATCAATTCCCATCTGTGCCTTGATCTTTAAATCCAACCTAATCCACTGAGTGTTATAAACATTTTTTACAAATACTGTAGCTGCTGACTTTTAATAATAGAACACTTACCCGTCCTGGAGTCCAGCTGATGTTTCCATCAGCTGTCGGGTGCTGCTGCCACCATTGCCCGTAAGGGAACCCGGTAGTGAAGCATTACAACTTCATGGCCCCCTACTGTGCATGTGCGAGGCACCGCTGCACTTTCCTACTGGCCAGGCAGCAGGGAGGGAGCCAAGCTGCTGACGTAATGTGCCGTGGCTCGGTCTCTTGGAAGTGAGAATAGGGTACCCGTCAAAGACAATTATCCATTCCCCCCTCCCCCTCCGAAAGTTGCCAAATGGGGCATCGGAGGGGGGAGGAGAAAAATGAGTGGAAGTTCCACTTTTGGGTGGAACTCCGCTTTAAAGTTGTTGTATGGCCGAGATTGTAAACTCTATATGCTATCTGCATGCTGATGGAGGTGTGAGCTTAGTATTCCTCTTGTACTTCATATTACTTAAATGGTCTTACAACCTTATCATATTTCTTTCTACATATTGGATTTGACATCACATGTTAACCACTTCATCTCCGAAAGGTTTACCCTCCTTCATGACCAGGCCATTTTTTGCAATAAGGCACTGCGTTAATTTAACTTACAAATGCGCGTTCATGAAACACTGTACCCAAATAAAATTGATGTCCCTTTTTCCCCAAAAATAGAGCTTTCTTTTGGTGGTTTTTGAGCACCTATGTGGTCTTTATTTTTTGCGCTATAAACAAAAAAAGACCGACAATTAAAAAAAAACAATATTCTTTACTTTTTGTTATAAACATACCAAATAAAAAAAATTAAAAAATCCAATTTCTTCTTCAATTTAGGCCAGTAAGTATTCTGCTACATGTTTTTTGTAAAAAAAAAAAAAAAATCTCAATAAGTATATATTGATTGGTTTGCACAAAAGTTATAGCGTCTAGATGCTCTAGATTTATGGAATTTTTATTCTTTTTTATTTTTTTACTAACAATGGCTGCGATCAACGATTTTTAGTGGGACTGTGACATTGCGGCCGACAAATTTGACACTAAGTGACACTTTTTGGGGACCAGTGACACCAATACAAGCATCAGTGCTAAAAAAATGCACTTGCACTGTACTAATGACACTGGCAGGGAAGGGGTTAACATCAGGGGCAATCAAAGGGTAAAATGTGTCCCTGGGGGTTGCTTGCTAACTGTGTGGGGATGCACTTTGACTGGGGGAAGACAGAGATTCATGTATTTGCTTAGCAGAAACACAAAATCTCCATCTTCCTCTCTGACAGAACGGTGATCTGCCTTGCTTACATAGGCAGGGTGTTGTTCTGTCTGCCTTGGGAACGATTGGCGGGTCCCATTTGACATTGGGTCTGCTGAAACCACTGATTGGCTCCAGCTGTGTCCAATGCGTACCCCAGAGCCCAAAAAAAAAAAGACGTACAGGTACGTGGTTTCGCGCTGAAGGGCCGCCCTGTGTCAGTATATGTGCGTTTGGCGTTCCGGAATCAGTTAATGAATACACCACATATTAAATATTGTAGTCCACAATTTGCTCTTTAAAAAAATTAAACTTCCTCCTCTGTGACCCAGGTTTAATTTCTTGGATTGGATGATGAAACAGGTTTATACTTACCTGCTCGGTGCAATGGTTTTGATCCTGGCTCCTACTCTTCTCACTGTACCACCATAGGAAGCCACTATTGTGGCACCCCTGTGGGCATGATCCTGAGCCGCGCTGCCTGTGTCTATAGACACAGACAGCAAGGCTCAGCCCTGCCCCTGCTCTTTCCTCACAGGCTGTGATTGACAGCAGCAGGAGCCAATGCTGAGAAAGACAGCAGCACTGCTGCTCTGGGGCAGAAAGCTGGCTTGCGATTTGGCTCAGATAAATAGTACTAAGGGGGCTGGTAGGGGAGAAACAACTTTCAGTTTAATTCACCTAAATACAGTCCAATTGCATAAAAAAGAAGGCGGGCAAAGTCATACAGTTTGCCTGTTTGTTTTTGTTTTTTTTTTGTTTTTTTTTTAGAAAAGAGGCCACAGCCACAGTAGAAAAGCCTGTTTTCTGTCAGCATGATGTGTGGAACTAGTTGTCTCTATGCTAAGGTCCAATATTACCCTTGCTAAGTCAGGACTAGAGCTCCAAACAGCAGGAAACATGAACTTTTCTATGTGCAGATCTTTAATTCTGATTCTGAGCCAGAAGGTGGTGTGTTGGATCTCTGCAGACAGAGCACTGCTTCCAAAGAGAAATCAGCCATTCTTCTCTGAAGCATGCTGTCAGAGGACAAGGTTTTCCACTCATGGCTGCTTTCTAAAGAAAACAAACTAATGCCTCCTACACACGATCATATTTTCCTACGGGAATTGTGTGATGACAGGCTGTTGGCGGAAAATCCGACCGTTTGTACGCTCCATTGGATTGTCAGATTTTCCATGGACAAATGTTGGATGGCAAGCTTTAACATTTTCTGTGGACAAATGTCTGTCGCATGCTCGGAAGCAAGGAGGAGCCAGAAGCGATCGGTCTTGTAAACTAGAGTTCGTAGTGGAGAATTAACATTCGCGTCGTGGCAAATTATGAAATCTTGAAATTCAGTGCACTTTCTCTCCTTCTTTAATGGGATAATAATGACGCTGCTTTGCTGGTGATACTGATGGCATTAATGCAAACAAATTTTCAAAGGCTTTTTTTTCTAGTGATATCAAGAATAATATTATTATGCTTGTTATTTTTTGGGGGGGAAGTTACCACAACACTATTATTCCATAGTTTTTAAGTTCAAAGATACAACTATGTTGGTGCCCCTTTCTTCATTTTACATTGTATTTTTTGAAATGTAACTGCCTACTCCCAAACTGTAATTTGAAGTAAACACAGAGCCAAGTATTATGCTCCACAATTTTTTTATTTTGCATAAAAAAAAAATATATATATATAATTAGACAAGCTTTCTGCCAATAGAACTAAACTAAAAAGTGCATTCTATACATCCAAAATTATAGAAAATATACCAAATCAAATCATTATTCAACCAAAAAATAAAATAAAAGCCTCATGCCAAGAACAATGCCAAGAGTTGGTGAAAGCAGGGATCAATCATCCAGAGATAATTCTGAAAATCATCTGGATTATTCTCCTAGAGCTCCCGCATCAAAGGCATATGACATAATTGGTCACAATTATTAACACAACCAATTTTTGGTCCAAGAAATCCTCCTCCCCCTGTTCCTGGACTAGACTTGGGTCAAATCAATAACTCCAAGGCCAATAATAAATAGAACGTTATTTCCTCCGATTTCGCAATATGGCTGGTTAAAAAATGGCCATTCAGAAATGAACCGAAAAAAAGCAAAATGAAAAGCGTGAATCAACACTCACCATCTTCTACTAACACGAAATTAGCAGAAGGAGCCCAAAGGGTGGCACTAAAGAGCTTAAAAACCATGTAGTACATCATTACGTACGTGCTTGTTGGCCAAAAATTCCTTGGCATTTGTATGCAAGACAAGTTCTTGGCCAACTCCCTTTGGACAAAAGTCTGAGGTTTGTCTGCAGAAAATCGGATTGTATGTACGAGGCTTTAGACTTTGCACACCTTTTGTTTTGATGCACTTGGAATGTATGTAGCTGATTTAGGCTGGAATCACACCTGAGCGTATTGGAAACGAATGTTTCCGCTCATGTTTTCTGCACAGTTTTTTTAATGTTTCCACTCCCCAGGAATAAGGCAGCCCATTCATGTGAATAGGCTGCCCTACGCATGACAAACTCCCCCAGAAGCTCCAGAGCCTTTTTTTGGAGAGGAGCATGGTGCTTTTTTTTCACAAATTTGATGCTTTTTTTCACAAACATGGTAAAATTAACAATTAATGGCACCACAAGCGTGATGCACATTTTTATCACATTTCCAAAATAAATGGCAAAGTGTAAATTTTTTGTGTAGTTAGTCATAGCATGTCAGAAAGTGAATGTTGCCTTATGCCGTGTACAAACGATCGGACATTCCAAAAACAAAATCCATGGGATTTTTTCAGATAGATGTTGGCTCAAACTTGTCTTGCATACACATGGTCACACAATTTTGTCAGAAATTCCGAATGTCAAGAATGTGGTGAAGTATGACGAGCCGAGAAAATTGAAGTTCAAAAAAGCGGCTCTTCTGCTTGATTCCGAGCATGTGTAGAACTTTGTGCTTCGGAATTGTGTACACACAATCAGAATTTCTGGGATTTGTTGTCGGAAAATTTGAGATTCAGTTCTCAAATTTTGTGTGTCGGAAATTCCGATGGAAAATGTCCAATGGAGCCTACACACAGTCAGAATTTCTGACAATAAGCTCCCATCAAACATTTTCCGGTGGAAAATCCGACCGTGTGTACGGGGCATAAATGTTTAGTTGGGCTTTAGAGATAAGCATGCTCTGTCTGGAAGGGGTGCCTGGATAATATCACTTGCAGAATAGAATCTTTAAACCCTCTGGCAGATTAAACAATTCGCATAAATGTGTTTCAACTGTGTATTTAGCGAACTACATAGTTCAGAGTTTATGGTTTGGTTTTATGCATGGTTTTATAATATGCTTGTAAATATTTATTCTGTTATTCAAAAGTATTTTCTAAATGTTCTTTCTGCCCATATAAATAAATTATATTGTCACAAAGTACAGGATCCTTGTTCTGCTCAGTCCAAAAATGCATCTATCATTGGCAGTATCTTCTTCACTTAAAGTGGAAGTTCAGCCTAAAACTAAAATCTCTTAATCTACTGGCAGCCACAATCTAAGACCAACCTATCTTAGCCCTGTAAAGCAAAAATCTCTATATACTGTATACCTTTTCTAAAAATGCTCCGGTTCGATCTCCAGTGTCAGATGCTGTGTGCAGGACAGCTGACAATGGCTGGGAAATGCCAAGGAAGTCATGTCACCCATAGAGTTAATATGGGACTTCCTTGTCGGCTTCTGCATCCGCCTTCAGAGAAGCCGTCGATGACAGCTCAGCGCGAGACCAGACAGGAGCGGCTTCAAAAAAGGTATGTATAGCGATTATTGCTTTACCGGGCTAGATAGGTTAGTCTCAAGCCCCATACACACTATCAGCTTTTCTGCTTAGTTTTTCCTTCAGATTTACCAAAACCATATAATATGAGGTCAAACCTTAGGAGTTTCCATTTGTATGCAATCAGGCAGGCCCTTGCAATACATGGTTTTGGTAAAACTGAAGGAAAAACTCAGCAGAAAAAATGATAGTGTGTATGGGGCAAGTAGATTTAGAGATTTTAGTTTAACGCTAAACTTCCACTTTAATGAATTTCTTATTGAATCTCTTGTTAAAATGTACACATCTCATAGATCACCTGGGCATATAATTAACAAAATCATAATAATACTTTGAGTAGAAAAAGTCTCTCTCTCTCTCTCCACATGCAGAAAAAATACTACCTTAATGCTTTTTTTGTGTGGCATTAAACCTAGGCAGCTTAGGGCGTATGGTCTCTAGCTATTAGTAGCATTGTCTCAGACTGCAGAGTTAATTTTCAATTAAACATACCCTGTCTGGTTGAGTGGTAAAATAAGGGTCCATCTGTCCCAGTTTTGAGAAACTTGTCCCCAGGAAGTGTCCCTGTCATTGTCCCTCACATGTACTGTACAAATTGTATTGCATAGGTGCCAATCGATCAGTAGCACAAAACCTAGATGGCACCACTAGAAACAATTGCACACATGTGGCAATCGCGATTTTTGCTTGTTCGCAAATGGGTTTAGTGACATCTTTTTAGTTTGGCGAATACGCAGCATTTCTGATGGATTGGCACTTGTGCAGTTGAAAAGCCTGCCATCTATTATTGGGGCAGGGTTTGAATAGTTGCTGCCTTTACAATTTTCCAGGAAAAAAGAAGGGGTATGTTGTTTTCTGGGCATGGCTACAAATAGGGGTGTGATCCTTAGATATCATTTTCAAAATCTGGTATTTTTATTGTAATAATTTAAGAGCATCGGTGAGGCCCGACATTGTACAGCACTACTACATTTGTATTGTAACACATGGATACTTGTAAAACATGAATAACCCAATGCACATACTGTAAATAATTACAAACTATAAGATGCTAATACATTTATATAAAAAAAAACTGAAAACACTGAATGTTAGATGTCAGGAAAAAAACATGTATAATGAAAAATTACCAATTTTATCATATACACTCACAGGGCCTAGGGCATTACCAACTCAGAATAAAACCCTACCTCCAGCAATATTATTTTAAAGCTGTGATTTTTTTTTTTCATGTCAGAGCTGTGATTTTTTTTGTCTCAATGTGAACAAGCGCATGAAGTGTCACATGCAACAGATTGCTTTTTCTTTATTTTTGTGATACTACACAGGTCTGTGTTTCTGCTTTGCAAAGGAAAAAAATAAAAATAAAATATATAATAAAATTGCCTTGTAATAGAAATTCTCCTTTTTTGGGGGGGGCTATCAACCTGGATTGGACTGGCCTCTGTAACTCACAGTGCTCTGAGCTTTGCACTTCTCCCTGTGATGAATCAGATTTTTTTACATCTTGAACACAATGCATTCAATCCTAATATTATAATGAGTTGCCACCAACGTTCAATCACTTTTCTAGATGTTGAGATCTTTGTTAACACTGTTGGAAGTCTAGGTTCAGCCCTATATAGAAAGCCATCTGCAGGCAATACGATCTTACATGCAACCAGCTTACAGACTCTCATTTCTAGCATTTGATACAGTCAATATCTAAGAATGTAACGTAATTGCATGAATGAGGAAGATTTTGTGAGGGAAGCTAAGGCCCTACAGTTGCATCTGATGAATAGGGTATTTAGTAAAACTTGGCTTAGGAAGGTCTACAATCAAGTAATAAATCTAGGAAATCTAGCCCTTAAACTATCATGCCACGTATACACGACCGGACTTTCCATCAGAATAAACTCTGACAGTCTTTCCGACAGGGTTCCACTGAAACGAACTTGGCTAAACATGATCACACCAAAGTCCATTTGTTTAGAATGCGATTATGTACGTCAGGCCTAGAAAAGGAAGTTCAATAGCCAGTAGCCAATAGCTGCCCTTGTGTAGTTTTTGGTCCGTCGGAATAGCATTTTTCCTGATAGGAATTGGTTCCATCGGAGAGATTTAAAACATGTTCTATTTCAAGGTCCATCAAAATTTTTGAAAAAAAAAAGTCAGATGAAGCCCACATATTATCAGAATATCTGACGAAATGATGTCGGACCTTTTCTGCCGTAAAGTCCAGTCGTGTGTGGGCGGCATCAGGGTGACTAGAAACTCATATCAGCTGCCATGTGGGACTTTATCGTAATTTTGATCTCTCTCAAATATGTTTTTTTGCTTTGGAACATGTCACTGCCACTGCCACTTCATGAATGTGGGGGAGATGTGGGTAAGATTGCATTGCAGAGTAAAACTAAATGGATCTATACCTTTCAACTACTACATTTCCAGGTTTAAATTCATCAATTAGTTTCAAACCATTTTTGTAAACAATATCCATGCTTTCACCTTTGAAAAATGTCATTCTTTATTGAAATGTGATTTGTGTAAGATTGTTGAAAGGCATTCCCGTTTGTACTTTTATCAATATATGCATTTTCTGTCCAGTATTAATGCTTTGCATTAACAAACATTTCATGTGTTCTTTTGTATTTTGGACAGTATTTGCAGATTTCTGTTATTTAGCCCATGTGTTAAATTTGGTGCTATCGCTCTCACTCTCTCATACTGGTCACTGGAAATTCAACAGGGCACATTTATAGCAAAGAACTCTCTGAGGATCTTAATAAAAGAATTGTTGCTCTACATAAAGATGGCCTAGGCTATAAGAAGATTGATAAGACCCTGTAACTGAGCTGCAACACAGTGGCCAAGACCATACAGCGGTTTAACAGGATAGGTTCCACTCAGAACAGGCCTCGCCATAGTCGACCAAGGAAGTAGAGTGCACATGCTCAGAGTAATATCCAGAGGTTGTCTTTGGGAAACAGACATATAAGTGCTGCCAGCATTTCTGCAGAGGTTGGAGGAGTGAGGGGCCAGCCTGCCAGGGCTCAGACAATATGCCACACACTGCATCAAATTGGCCTGCATGGCTGTTGTCCCAGAAGGAAGCCTCTTCTAAAGATGATGCATAAGAAAGCCTGCAAACAGTTTGCTGAAGACAAGCAGACTAAGGACATGGATTAATGGAACCCTGTCCTGTGGTCTAATGAGACCAAGATAAACTTATTTGGTTCAGATGGTGTCAAGTGTGTATTAGCGATGTCACATACATTTTGCACTCTTATGCCGTGTACACGCGATCAGAAATTCGGCCCGCAAAAGACCGATGAGAGCTTTTCGACGAAAAATGCGACCGTGTGTCAGAATTTTGTTGGCCGAATTTCCGCCAGCAAAAGTTTGAGAGCATGGTCTAAATTTTTCTGGCAGAAAAAGTTTTGATCGGAAATTCCCATTGTCTGTAGGAATTCTGACTAGCAAAATTTCTATGCATGCTCAGAAACAATTCAACGCATGCTCGGAAGCATTGAACTTCATTTTCTCGGCTCGTTGTAATGTTGTACATCACCGTGTTCCTGATGCGAAAGTTCAGCTAACTTTTCTGTGACTGTGCATATGCAAGCCAAGTTTGAGCGGAATTCCGTCGGAAAAACCATCATAGCTTTTTCCAACAAGAATTCCGATCGTGTGTACGCGACACAACTTTGTTGATGAAATGTCATCACACTCTGCTTATTCTGCTACCAACTGAGATATACACACATATATATATATATATATATATATATATATATATATATATATATATATATATATATATATAAATTCTTTTATTAGAGTCAAAAAATAAATTATATATATATATATATATATATATATATATATATATATATAATTGTATATATTACAGAAGTTACAGTATTACTTTATTTTGTAATGTCATCAGTCAGTGTCACCACCACACCAGTTATATTATGAGACTGTACTGCACTGATGACAGTATGTAAAAAAAATTTTGATTTTTTTTTTCATTTGTTAATTATCCCAAACATTATGACAAAAAAATTACAATTTCAAAAAACTCCCCATATCCTTTACTAAATACCTTGGACTGTCTATTTTCCAAAAAGGCGTAATTTGGAGGATGTCTGTACTCTCCTGACATTTTTTGGCCCTAGGAAGTTAGAAAGGCTGTCAGTACATTGGGTTTTAAAAAACAATACTACGCTAGTGTAGTAAAAAAATCTATTGAATTAAAAAAAATTAAAGCCGCAACAATGAAATGTGAGATATAACACAACAAAATAATTGGAAAGGGGAAAAGTTGTGCTAATTGTGTATTATAAAGTGAACATAGTCCAATAGGTGATCTGAATAATCCAATCAGCATTGAGTGATACGATTCATAACAAGTGGTATTCAGTGATATCCTTCACCAAGTGACATAACCAAGGTTTAGTCAAGATGTACTCTTACCCACATGGTGGACCCTCTATTAATGGAAGGTAAAACTCGCTTAGGATATATCTGCTGATATGGCATCCAAAAGAGTATAATGCAGGCAGTCCACGTCTCTCCAGCCATTCCTCCTGCACTGGGACTTAACCATCATGGCAGCCCAGCAGTACCCAAGAAATGATAAATAAACAAGGGGGCTCTGATAGTTTAAAACCTATTTATTTAAATGCACATCAAACAGTGGGACATTAAAAGTGCATGTGATAAAAACAGCTACAGCAGGCATAAAAGCTAGAAAATTTTGGATAAGCTAAAAAATCGCAGTAAAGTAGGTTAGTGTTTCGTTGTCCGACCAGTTCCGTCATGATTGGACTTCTTCTAGGGCATAGGAAACACAAATTTTGAGTAAACAGCAGAACTACGTGGTTGGTTAAAAAAACGGGAAGTGACAATTAAACCAAGCCTCCACATCACATCAGAGCACAATACTCCACCATAGGAGGGAAGCTCACACTTTCCTCTAGAACAGCTAATAAAGGATTTATATAACCGAAACCTCCCACTTCTGGAAGAGGATTTGGTGTTCCCGGGAGTAATAAACAGCTAAGAGGACAGTGCGTGATGTCTAATACAAATACATGTTTAGACAAAATTCCCAAAAAAATAAGAAAACAGGGCATAGCTGGTGATGCAATTATTAATAATAACTTACATCAAGTGTACGCTAAGTTGTCAACAAATGCATGAATAAATAAATACATTATAATTCATTTTGATATTTGATATGAAAATAAATTATGAATATAAAGTAGGTCTATGAATTATTTACAAAACAATTAATGTCCCAATCCACTTTCAAATCATGTGAAATTTAACTTTTCAAAATATAAATCCATTTTGTTTCCATCCTGGCTGCCTCTCCAGTGTGAAACAAAATGGTCTATTCCTACAAAACCACGTGGGTCTCTATTATGAACAAAATCATAGTGACGAAAGACACTGTGATTTTTGAAAATCCCTTCATAATATTTATACTGTGTTTGTTAAGTCTAATATCAAGGGCCATGGTGGTCCGGCCCACATATTGTAACCCGCACGGGCTTACAATTTAAAAAAACTCACCATGCCTCTTACTAAATACCTTGGACTGTCTACTTTCCAAAAAGGGGTCATTTGGAGGATGTCTGTACTGTCCTGACATGTTTGGGCCTCAGGAAATTAAATAGGCCGTTAGTACATCAGGACTGATCGATCTTCAGATATATACTATAATTTGTGGACTCTCCTACAAACTATATATACACACTGACTTGGGTTATTTTCACCAAAGAAATGTAGCAGGATACATTTTAGCCTACATTTATTTTGAACAACTATTTATTTGCAAAAATTGTGTAATAGAAACAAAGAAACATGCATTTTCAAAATTTTAGGTATTTTTCCGTTTATTTAGCAAAAAAGAAAAAACTCAGTGGGGATTTAAGTGATTTTAGTGTTAATATAATGATATTATTTTGGAAATCACAATCTCTAGAGGCAGTGAGTCACCCAGTTTTAAGTCAGTCATTTCCACTAGAGATGAACTGATATTGTAATAAAGTCCACAAGACACTAGAAACAATTCCCATATCCCTCTTTTCTATCCATGTTTTTCATGCCTCATATATGCTACCAGGGCAATGGTCATGTAGTCTGACCCCATACCCGAAATGAAGCACTTCCAGTTTGGTAATGCCAACAGAATGTAATTGTTGCTACCTGTACCTGGATTGATATACATGACTAATGTAGAAACCCAGACAAAAATGTCTAAATCTAATAAAAGTCTATATTATCCACTTGTTTTGTATAGTGGACAGGTCAACACACAGATATTATCAACACAGAAACGGGTGGTACTTTTTTAGTACTTCTAATTATACATTTGACTTTCATGACTTGTAGCTTACCACTTGTCTTCAGTCACATTCCTCATATTATTACTTCCTACCTGTCACTTATAGCAAAAGCTTGGATTTTAATGGAAATATGCTCTTTCTGGAAGGAACCTGCATTGCAATCATATCAGGCACATCATTCTAAAAACGACTTAACCCGTGGAGCTGAACTTGTTTTTCTGTACACAGCTCAGTTAATAAAACAGAACTATTACCGTCCTCCAATGTCTTTCTTAACCTTTTAAGCGTAATTAGTAATTCTGACAAAATGCAAAAATGTACGATAAGACCTTCTGTCTTTAATTAATATGGTTACCTGCTATTTTTTTTTCTTCTTGGGATTGCATCAATAATGCAGTAACAATGGAAAAATGAATGGGTTTCAATTTTAATAGCGCACGCTCATTTAGGATTTACACTTTTGCTGTCAGGATTAAACCATTAGCAACTTTATCTCAGAGTTATGCTATTTCCAATGTGTTGGAGCTGAATAGATAGATAGATAGATAGATAGATAGATAGATAGATAGATAGATAGATAGATAGATAGATTCACATGTACAAATTATTAGGTGAATTTGGATGAAAGCAAATGGACATACCAATGAATTTATTTTTGTATTGAGGCATGGAATGGGAACACCTGCAAGAAACCCATACAAGCACAGAGTGAATATATGTAGTGCAGTTATATGTACAAAATATAGCCAAGACCCAAACACTGCAAATCTACAGTGCTGGAAAACTTTGACAAATGTATTTACTACATACAGTTGTGCTCATAAGTTTACATACCCTGGCAGAATTTATGATTTATTGGCCATATTTCAGAGAATATGAATGATAACACAAAAACTTTTCTTTCACTCGTGGTTAGTGTTTGGCTGAAACCATTTATTATCAATAAACTGTGTTTACTCTTTTAAAATCCGAATGACAACAGAAACTACCCAAATGACCCTGATCAAAAGTTTACATACCCTTGAGATTTTGGCCTGATAACATGCACACAAGTGGACACAAAAGGGCTTGAATGGCTATTAAAGGTAACCATCATCACCTGTGATCTGCTTGCTTGTAATTAGTGTGTGTGTATAAAAGGTCAATGCGTTTCTGGACTCCTGACAGACCCTTGCATCTTTCATCCAGTGCTGCACTGACATTTCTGGATTCTGAGTCATGGGGAAAGCAAAAGAATTGTCAAAAGCATCTGTGGAAAAAGGTAATTGAACTGTATAAAACAGGAAAGGTATATAAAAAGATATCCAAGGAAGTGAGAATGCCAATAAGCAGTGTTCAAACTCTAATCAAGAAGTGGAAAAAGAGGGGTTCTATTGAAACCAAACCACGGTCTGGTAGACCAACTAAAATTTCAGCCAAAACTGCCAGGAAAATTGTTCGGGATGCAAAGAGAAACCCACAAATAACTTAAGGTGAAATACAGGACTCTCTGAAAACATGTGGTGTGGCTGTTTCAAGATGGAGGCACTTGAAGAAATATGGGCTGTACGGTCAAGTCGCCAGAAGAAAGCCATTACTACACAAATGCCACAAAGTATCCTGCTTACAATACACCAAACAGCACAGAGACAAGCCTCAAACCTTCTGGCACAAAGTCATTTGGAGTGATGAGACCATAATGAGCTTTTTGGCCACAACCATAAATGCTACATTTGGAAAGGAGTCAACAAGGCTTATGATGAAAGGTACACCATTCCTAAAGTGAAACACGGAGGTGGATCGCTAATGTTTTGGGGATGTGTGAGCTACAAAGGCATAGGAAGTTTGGTCAAAATTGATAGCAGGATGCAGTATTTTATCAAAAAATACTGGAGGAACATTTGCATTCATTAGCCAGGAAGCTGCGCATTGGACTTACTTGGACATTCCAACATGACAATGATCCATAACACAAGGCCAAGTCAACCTGCCATTTGCTACAGCAGAATAAAGTGAAAGTTCTGGAGTGGCCATCTCAGTCTCCTGACCTAAGCCACTCTGGGAAGATCTCAAAAATGTAGTTCATGCAAGATAGCCCAATAATTTACAGGAATTGGAGGCTTTTTGCCAAGAAGAATGGGCAATATATATATATTAATATATATATATATATACCGTATATACTCGAGTATAGGCCGACCCGAATATAAGCCGAGGCCCCCAATTTACCCCCAAAAAACTGGAAAAAATTATTGACTCGTGTATAAGCCGAGGGTGAGACATGCCTGTCCATCCCTGTGTGTCCGTCCATCCCTGTGGGTCCATCCATCCCTGTGTGTGTGTCCATGCATCCGTGTGTGTGTGTGTGTGTGTCCATGCATCCGTGTGTGTGTGTGTGTGTGTGTGTGTCCATGCATCCGTGTGTGTGTGTGTGTGTGTGTGTGTGTGTGTGTGTGTGTGTGTGTGTGTGTGTGTGTCCGTGCAGCCTACCTGTGTCCAGCCTGCCTGTGTCCGTCCAGCCTGCGTCCCGTCCAGCCTGCGTCCCGTCCAGCCTGCGTCCCGTCCAGCCTGCGTCCCGTCCCGGCCCGTCCCGTCCCGGCCCGGCCCGGCCCGTCCCGTCCCGAGCCGAGCCTCCGTCCTTCAGCTCTTCGTCGGCGGCCATTCTAGGATTCAAAAGCCGCGCCTCCGTCGGTGATAGGCGGAACACTCAATTTCCCACTGACTGCTGTTCCGCCTATCGGATGTCCGTGATAGGCGGAACACTCAATTTCCCAGCAGCCTGTGTTCCGCCTATCACGGGCATCGTCTCATCCTCGTCCGTAGTACGAGGATGAGACGATGCCCGTGATAGGCGGAACACAGGCTGCTGGGAAATTCAGTGTTCCGCCTATCACAGGCGAAGGCGGAGCCGGAGGCGCGGCTTTTAAATTATAGAATGGCCGCTGTCTGTCTGCTCGACACGCTGATCGAGCGGGCAGACAGCGATGACTCGAGTATAAGCCGAGGGGGGCACTTTCAGCCTCAAAAAAGAGGCTGAAAATCTCGGCTTATACTCGAGTATATACGGTATATATATATATATATATATATATATATATATATATATATACTGTACAATGTAATATGTTTTTATAACATATATTACATTTATGTATCTATCTATCTATATATATATATCTATATATAATATATATATATATATATATATTGTGCAATATAATATGACCATGAATATACATACATTCAGATATACGCACTCTAGGATCAGTTAAAAAAAAAAACATTGTTAACCTATAATTATGTTGTTCAATTTATTAGAGGAGGAAGGCATTATTGATTATCCACGCAAAGTTGGGTGAATAGTGTTTGATAAGCAGAAATTATTTGTGAGAATGCTAACTGTGGGCTTAAGTAAGCAACATGCAATATAGAAAATATACATAGAGTGGGAATTTTATTCTAGTATCAAAAGGAGAACAATAGCGTAGAGACATTATTTGTAAAAACTGTTTAGCCCCATACACACGATCAGAAATTCTGCCAGCAAAAGTCAGATGTGAACTTTTGGTCAGAAATTCCAACCGTGTGTATACTCCATCAGACTTTTGCTGGCAGAATTCCAGCCAGCAAAAGATTGAGAGCCGGTTCTCTATTTTTCGGTCAGAAAAAGTTCAGAGAACTTTTGTGTGACCGTGTGTATGCAAGGCAGGCTTAAGTGGAATTCCGTCAGAAAAACCATCCAGTAATTCTGACGGAAGTTCTAATCGTGTGTATGAGGCATTAGTCACATATCACATGCGTGTATTTAATTACAGTTATCTAGGGAACCTTCCTAGAAATTGAAGGTGTCACAGATGCATAACAGGTGAGGTTGATGCTTTTTGCGGGCATACCGCTTCCTCAGGACCTCTTTGGCCTTTCTTATATTTCACATATGACACAAAACAATGTTAAAACTTGAAACATATATGCATGTCACGTAACACGTGGTAGGGGAAAATGCTGTTTTCTCAGGTGTATGGCCTTGGGTGGCCCATTGGGGAAAGTGACAGGCACCTCCCTCAAAGACAATAAAACCAAATCCAATCAATAACTCAAACTTTGATTCATTTTCAGATAAAAAGGCTGGCATTAGTGTACAAACAAAACCAAGAGATGTACTGGTAGGTATCTTCTCCAACAAATACATTTCCCAGTTAGATATACAACATGGGAGTCCCAGAATTAAAATTCAGGAAGAGAAACTGTACTGCCTATTTACTCACTGTGTTCAGGTGTGGGCACTGGCCCATTTAACTCCATCTCCCATACTCTTTGGGTTCCTGGACATGCCCAGGGGAGATTCATTTTTTGCTTCTCTCTCATAGCAGCTCAAAGGGGCCATACCTGATAAGGTAGAGGAAGCTGGGCAAGTGATTTGCAACCGGATGGAGGACACTTCACTGTCAAAACCGGTGTGTGGGTATCTAGTGCCTAATAGTATGCAGCTTCTCCAAGTGACCCAGCTATAATGTGGAGACTCTCTCCAATTGCTACCAGAACAGTCTAATTTCAGTGGGGTGGCCCTGTATTCTTGGGCCTGGAATCTTTCCAGCTGTTTACCTGTGTTACCACAGCCACCCTGAACTTTATTAAGCAGGATGATGTTCATTAACATAATTGTAAGTACAGTATTTGTTTGTGTTCTGAACTTTTTTGATGAAGTAGTGAAAGACTCTTTTTGTAACAGAATTTTATAGAGACAGTGCTATACAGACACTTGTCACACTGATTGAACCAAGTATGTGCAAATCTTTGTTTTTTTGTATTATTCTGCAGTTTATGCATGTTTTTGCCACCCTGAACCTCTTTAGCATAATTACTTCTAAGGTTGCACTTGTTTAACGTAAAGAAATATTTAATATATTTGGTTTTGTCCAGACATTGAAATTAAGCGATATAATTATTAACAAGGGTACTTGGTAGATATATTTAATGAAATGTAAAGTATGTTTTTGTTAGCCATTCCATTTCTGAGTCTTATATTATCTACAGGCCAAGATGAAGGCAAGCCGGGTCAACCATTGAAAGATCATTCTAAGCAAAGATGTTTCTACAAAAATATTTCAAGGATAACCACACATTGGAATAGAGCAAACTTCCTTATTCCATCAAATAGACAGTGTCCACAACATGGCAGGAGAAGTGGCGATGTTCTCTTTTATCTGAGATTATCCTTGGAAAATTATTGTACAGTACTTCAGTGGTGAGCTGAACTAGCACCTGGGTTAATATGTGGTAGATTGGCCAGGAACCAACCAGGTTCCACAATATACAAAGATGTTTCTATAAACATGCACAATTGTTTTGGCGGGATGCACGTGCATATGTACTGACCAGATACCACTGGTGGTGCTGTTATCTTAGAACATTTTAAAAAGTCCATTCCTAATGATCTATTTTATGCTCTAAGATCAGTCAGCCAAGGGGTGTCTGCAGAGGTTACAGTTGTAGTGAGGTAGTAGTGTAGTGGGCTGATGATAATTATTTAGTTATTATTATAACATGAGTAATTTCCCACAGCAACCCGATTCTTCCAGAGGGATGCATTTATTGAAACTTCAGACAGAACAAAGTCCATAAGATACTTGCAATAAATGACAAAATCCAACAGAGTAAATATAAAATAGGTGACAGGCACCTTCAGAGAACCCAGTTCCTTCTGTCACCTTCTTGGAGAATGAAAAGACTGACTGCCAGCTTAAATCTTCCCCCTTGAAATACTAGTCTGACACTGAAGGGGGGGTGGGTGTCAGAAACCATGAAATCAGACCGAGACAGAAGTAAAGTTAGATCACACTTGTTAAATAAAAAAAGTAAATAGAACAAATGTAGTCAAAGCATAGCCATAATTCAGGAACCAAAATGGATAGTCATACAAGACAAATGTCAGGGAGCCGGAGATGAGTGTAGTAAAACAACAAGCAGGATCTGGAGCCCGAAGGGATGTCAGCCAAGCAAGTCTTTTAACAGGAATGCAGGTGAGCCTTTCTGTCATGTTGACTTAGGTGAAGGCAGAGATCCCCTGGGCTGGACGGCTTAAGTAGGCAGGACTGACGTGCAGGATATCATCAACAGCTGGGTACCTGTGGAGGCATAGGCGCTGGCATTTAGCCGACAGCTGAGTGGCCAGCTCAGAGAAGGAAAGGTTGAGCCCAACCCTGACAGGGGATTTCTGCTAGGTCAATCCAAAAATACTCTTTGCTCTTATTGGTTATCAGTGTGAAAAGACTCTACTTGTAAATACTATCAATAAATACTTCTTCTATGGTCCTTTATCATCCTTAAATATGTAAACAATGTACCCTTTGAAAATGTTCAATTAGATTACCAGGCCATACCTCACATACCTAGGTAGATTTGCATAAGATCGACATATTAAAGGGTCATCAGCTGTCCCTTTGATATGTTAAAATTGAGTTGGCTTGGACAACTCTACCATTGTCAACTGAATTCTGGCCTGGTAAATATTGTACCGTATGTGTACATACACCTTTTGCTTTGATTACTGATTCACACACTCTTGGCATTCTGTTGATGAGCTTCAAGAGGTGAACGGATGGACTCTACATGCCTGGTTCCCACCGTGAAGCATGGAGGAGGAGGTGTGATGGTGTGGGGGTGCTTTGTTGGTGACACTGTTGGGGATTTATTCAAAATTGAAGGCATACTGAACCAGCATGGCTACCACAGCATCTTGCAGTGGCATGCTATTCCATCCGGTTTGCGTTTAGTTGGATCATCATTTATTTTTCAACAGGACAATGACCCCAAACACACCTCCAGGCCATGTAAGGGCTATTTGACCAAGAAGGAGAGTGATGTGGTGCTGCGACAGATGACCTGGCCTCCACAGTCACCGGACCTGAACCCAATCGAGATGGTTTGGGGTGAGCTGGACCGCAGAGTGAAGGCAAAAGGGCCAAGTGCTAAGCATCTCTGGGAACTCCTTCAAGACTGTTGGAAAGCCATTTCAGGTGACTACCTCTTGAAGCTCATCAACAGAATGCCAAGAGTGTGCGGAGCAGTAATCAAAGCAAAAGGTGGCTACTTTGAAGAACCTAGAATATAAGACATATTTTCAGTTGTTTCACACTTTTTTGTTCAGTATATAATTCCACATGTGTTAATTCATAGTTTTGATGCCTTCAGTGTGAATCTACAATTTTCTAAATCATGAAAATAAAGAAAACTCTTTGAATGAGAAGGTGTGTCCACACTTTTGGTCTGTACTGTGTGTATATATATATATATATATATATATATATATATATATATATATATATATATTATAACATCCTACATAAATCGGCCAACATATTACAATAACAGTGTGTCCATAAATATACAATTTTTTTCTAGATCCTGTTGCTATCAGCTGGACAGGGCAATGTTCATCTCATATATATGGGTAACAGTAAGAGTCCTCAACAAAGATTGTCAGTTCACATTTTGACAGCTGCCTGCTGCTTAATTTTCTGAAAATGGAAAACACTCCCTCCTTTCCTTTTCCAATCTGTATTCTATAAAGTTCTATTTTTTTTCTTTTTTTATTCATTTCGTCTTTACAAGATTTTCAAAATCTGGAGAACTTACTGAATGATATTTCCCATTTGTTATAAGAAAGTAAAGGGAATTGTGTATTTATAGAATATTTATATACACGCAGTGCACATGCATTCATCTCCTCCATGACAATAATAGGAAGTAATGATTAGACCTGTTTGAGATGACATTACTTCACTGGATGGCTCATCCCCGAGGAGGTAGCCTCTGGACCATCCAGTGGTAAGTGATGTGAACTGACACCTACTTAAGCCAATAAGCCCATTCTTAGCCAGTATTAATTGATTGCCATTTCACAGCACACAATCTGTATTGATCCAATTGGTCAAAGTTGGTCATTTCAATTTAATCAACTAGTGTACTAATTTAGCTCCCATGTGGTTGCTGTAGGTTTGAATGGGAATGGGATGGTAGCCAAGGAAAACCAAATTCATAGGGGGGTTTCTAACCACAAGCAATTTTCCATATTAAAGACATTATCCATTCAGAAACTGACATATTGTATAATTTTCATTTTACTCACCTTATTTTAGCTGCTACGCTGAGCTGGTGTGTCGCATATAGCAACCAGTAAACTAGCTGCATTCATCTTTACTCATGCGCAAGATAAAAATAAATGTTGATGTTCCATTGGCTGTTATAGGCAGTACCTTTATTGTAACTGCAGCTGTCAGTTTTCTAGGGAAGGTTAGACAAAGCAGATTATTAGTTGCATAGTTTTGCTTGGTAATTCCTTCCAATATGTAAGGAGAAAAGAAATTTCCTTCGATGTTTTTCAGCACAAGGCAATATTTTCATATATTTTTCTTCCATAACCAAGTTTAATTAAATAACATAATTATTGTGCCATCAGGATGAATTAGCCACCCACTTCATGTATGTTCAGTAAACTCAATAGGTAAATTTACTGCATCTGAAATCCTAGCTGGACCTACCTGTAGCAGGTTTTGGTATGGGATATTGTTCCTTCTGCTGAGTTTACATTATTGTATGACATCATAATGGCTGCAGCTAGTGCAAAACTGGAAACCACAATAGTAGTGCCTACGAAATATAATTGCTCATGCACACAGCAAGCTCAAAGAAGCTGCTCCTACAGTCTTTTGATCTTTTTTAAACTGTTATTTTTTTCTGCCTTGAAACTTCCTTCCATGTTAGCCAATGTGTCCATGTACACTTGGCTTTTTCAGGAGTTCACAGGCATATGCTCTCTACAGAAAAAAACCCTTGTGTTTTTGAGAGGCAGAAAAGATGCCTAAGTGCCCAAAAACACGCAAAAAAGCAAGAAAGAGCATGGAAAAGCTCCCAGAAGTTCGAAAACACACAAAAAAACAGGAAAAATTAGCTGAGGGGAGGGTTTGTGAAAAAAAAAAAAAAGTTTATGCTCAAAAAGTTCAAAGAAACTCAATAAAACATGCAAAAGTGCCCATAAAATTACAAGCTTCTCCAAGCTGAAATAAAAACTCAAATGCCTGTAAAAGCAGCTTTTTTTTAACTGCATCTTGCATGAGCCCTAAGAAACGAATAGGCAATTAAGGTCATGACCCAATACTGAAACATCAGTCTGTAATCTTAAATTGTGTTAGTCTGTTATATTGAGTGGAATACGTACAATTTTTTATATATTTTTTATATTTAGGACTAAAAATAAAATAAAAATGCCTTTCAGTAGCCAGCAGGTGGAGCTCTAGGTTCCTTTCTCCATGCTTACCAGGCTACATGATGTAGTGAATGTTACATGATTAAAAAAAAGATACAAATGGTCAGTTTAAATATACAGTATAAGCAAATCCATTATATATTTGTTTTTATTTTTCCTAATGATGGAGAAAGGATGCATTTTAAGGTAGCTTTTTGGGGGAACTCATTCACATAGAAGGAAAGCCGTCTGTGCAGTTACCCGCTGACTGCCTTCTGATGCCTCTACACACAGGTGTTTGAGTGTTCCTGTAACTGGAGAAAAGCAGAGAAAGTAAGAAAGTAAGTGAATGCAAACTCTGTCAATACTGCTTATTTCAGATGAGGCAATGGTAATTAAGCAGATTTTCTATTCTGCCCATGCAATATTTCCACCCAAATGGCAAATAGGCATGTTCTTGCTCCATAAACATGAAATAATTGCCCAATATGGGCTAAAAAGTGGAAACATCATGACCTGTCTTGTAGGGTATAAATATGTAACTCCTGCCAACATTTTCTTTTATCACCTTTGATAGTGGAGTAATGTTTAGAATCTCTGTCTACTTGTTATTGTAGATAGTGTTTTTCTCTGGGGAGATTTTCCTTTAGGCTGGGTTCACACTACACTAGAGCACGGAGCAGCTCACATCAAGGGTCTTGTGCATCTCCATTCACTGGTTCAGGTCTGATTTCAGCCCGAATTTTGGCTGAATTCAGACCTGAAATGGACCAAAAGACGCACAGGACTCCTGTGCAATTCTACTCTGGAGATGTGTGAATCGGCTCCATAGAGAGCGGATGACAATCACCTGCTTTGCAAATTGGATGCATGGAAACCCGCATCCAATTCGCAATTGTGTGACCCCAGCCTTATTTCTTGATCCAGTGATCACTTTAAAGTTTTAATTGCATTTGTATCCCCTTTTAAAATATTCCCTAAACATCCTGTCCTGGTGGCCACTATCACTGACATAGGCTTTTAGTGAATTTTTCCCAATGGAACTGGAGACAGCAATAAATAGATGCAAACCGGAAAGAGGTTCTAGCTCTGCCCACTTTAGCCAAAACAAATGTTTGCCTGTAATTCTATTTTAAGGGTAGAGACTGGTAAAGAGTTTTCTACTAGCCATATGATAGATGGATAAAGATTTTACAGATTTCAGCTTTCCACGGAGTGTGTGACAACAATTTTTTTTATTCTGTGCACTTTTTAAAAATTAGACATACAATATTATAAAAATTAACACCACATCTATTATCATGCACAGCAATGTAACATTCAGATAATCAAACCATATTTTTTTAAATTTACGATTCCAGCAGACCATCTCAAAGTAATTAGATGCCTTCAAAAATGAGGAAAAGATAAAGCCGGCCTGTTGAACTGCAGGGATGTTGACCTTTTTTTTCCCTTAACTCATCCTGAATGCAGCGTAGTTGGCAATAAAGGTTTAATGTAACTTAGCAGATCTAAGTTGCTTCGGGAAGGCTTTAATGCTTGGCAGGTCTGTACATTTTATTTATGAAATCAAAGCTACAACCTAGAGTTTTACTCACTTGAAGACATAAAAGAGATTCAGAAGTCAACCAAATCATCTTGTAATTAATGTTACCATGCACGCCCAAGACATTAGAATGTTAACAGTGTTAGAATCGTGTGCTTTGGAATATAGAGTGAGGGCTTTATTAGAGGGAAATTCACTGCAGATGTCATCCACCCTAATTGAGGACATCAGGGCGCCTGCTGCTTTTTCCTATCAGTGGCTGATGTTTTTTTTTTTTCTCTTTTTAATTTATGCATTTTCCTTACTGCTAAAATCTGCTCTCATTATTAGTCTATCTTGTCAGTCATTTGCATTTCAAGTGCTGGGACTGTGGGGTACCAGCTAGCTGCCTTAGAAGAATACTTCAAGGGGTTACACTATCAAATAGCAGAACAGTATCACAGTGAATTTGACATCTGGGTTATCGTATTCCCAGATGCTCCGCAGTGTCATTAGCAGGATTAATCTTAGCTTTAATTTCATAATGATTCTTATTCTAATGTATGTGAATGAACACAGAGTCTCTTGACTCATTATCACCAATTTACCCAAGATATGTAATCAGGCTCTTATATTCACCAACATTTATTTTTGCTAATACATCTAAAATTGTAGATTAAGCAAATACAGTTAGTTCCAGCTGGGTGAGTGCCTGGTGAGGTAGCTGTGCACCGTTTATGTTTTAATTAAGCAGCATTAATGGTTATTGTCTTTTAAATATGTATTGACCAAAATATTTTTTATGCAGGAACAGCAATGTCAGCCTTCAATTTGCATCCCGCTGCACATGGATTAGGATTGTTGGAATAAACATAAGGTATTGCAACAGTAACATTTTTATTCTCACTCTGAAGGTGAAAAAAAATAAGAATTTCGCAGTTAGGAACTTCCAAGACGCTGTTTCCAACTGTGTTGTGCACCTGCATATATTCATCGCTAACATCAGAGATATTAACATTTGTTTTACATTTGTAAAATATCTCACAGCTATTTTCCTCTCATTTACGTTTTATTTTTAGTTGTATCATTGCATCGAAAAATATTGTTGACTTTTCAAAAGAATGTTATGTTCAGTCCACAAATCAGCAATTTTCCATAGAAAAATAAAATGTATTTTCTTTCCTGTGCTTAAAATTTGTGCCATTTATTTAAACATAATGTAATTTATACATCAATTATTATATAAATAGACTTATATGTGAAATGGCCGGCATATAGAGGACATCATGATAACAAAATACCACAAGCGTAGTAATGAATAAAAAACATACAGGATATAACACCCCAGCTCACACTGGATAAGTAGTATTATTTACATTTTACCACAACTGTAGTTTCAATACAGCATTGTTAACCACATTTAGATGGTGAGGAGTAACACAAAGTGGACATTTTTTTAACATATAACCGAAAAACAAAAATGTAATATATTATAGTTTGCCAATCCTCAGATGTGGTGATTGCCAATAACAAACATATTTTCTTAGTGTGGCTATGTTCACTTCCTCCATTGTATCTATGGGGGAAATCAAGGGAAATCAAGGTTGTCATTATTGCTCTTCTGATTTGGACTACAAACACATAGTTCTCTCTTTATTTCCATTGGATAGAATAACAGGTGTTTTCTATACTAAATGTTCTTACTTTGAAAAAATAAAATAAAACGAAGGTAGCCACCACACCCAAGGACTGGGATGTATTACATTTTTGTTCTTCGATTCTTTTTAATATTCATTAAGCTTGTGGAATTAAAGAATTAAGTGCACAAAGAGCTATAACTTAGGGTATGGAACACAAACACACAGAGATCTTTCATTCTGCTATGTCTGGGAGATTTTTTTCAATCCACAATGTCCATTGCAAACTGGTGGGCAATCTATAATTGTATTTGCAGACATCTTTTGAGAATCATTAGGGTTTATGATTGCTCTATGTGGTTGTATAATTGCTAAAGTATAGCGTAATTTTTTTCTGATTAGTACATATTACAGTGCAAACACTGTTCATTTATGTTGTTCCAGTATTCCAGGACGAAAACGCACCATTACACCACTAAACAAATCCAGTAATGATTTTATGAGCACCAAATGAAAATGCCTTATATGGCCTTCAACACCACCAGTAAAAAAAAAAAAAATTAACCAATAGTTACATATTGTAGATGGGGTTTGTCACTAGTTCACCATAAAAAATGAGTGAGAAGCATAGAGTAGAGTTAGCTATTTGTCTTTCTTACAAAATGTGGTTTTACCATTGCCTCTGGATATTGAGTAGAGCGTACCTTAGCTAGCTGTTAACCATATTCTTAAGTTTTTTTCAGGCTCTTGCTTTGCTGGCTCTATTCCATTTAATTCCAGTTGTTAATTAATTAATCCATGCAATTAATAATGGCAGCAATCTTCATAAACTTACATTTATTAATATTAAAGCCCAATATATTGAGCTCTATGCTCTCATCCCCTAATGGCCCTCCTTCCCCACTTTAGACCTTCATGCATTATTTCATGTTTTTTTTTTCCTACTTACCTTCTTCCAATGTCTTCTGTTCAGTCACATGACACACAGGTCCCTTTCCTCAATGTTGTTCTCCGTGAGATAAATGGTCATGAATGATGCAGAGAGTAGAATTAACATGATGATATTAGTACTGTTCTCTGAATCAATACACTATGAGTGCCATGACATCTGGAACTCACAGTCTTCTGTCTGAGTGATAATATCCTTCAACCTAAAAGCCGTAGGGCATCTTGTGATGAAGAATATATACTGTAGAGGGGTAGCTCCAGACTGAAGGATTGAAGCTGAGTATCGCAGCCAGAGCTGGGGTTTTTTTTTGGGGGGGGAGGGGTATTCAGAAAAAGTTAAGATGCAGGCTTTACATTTTTATCCATTTTGTCAGGTTTTGTTTTGTAAAATGTTACTATCCTGCTGATCTTCAATATTTGTACGTAATTTTGTGTTAGCAGCAACATTGGCCATGTAATGGAAATTTGTAGGTTCTGTATATAATTGTATTCTATTTTATATGTATTGCACAATGCCCTCACTGTGCACACGGCACTAATAATGTTTTCAGTACATGTTTTGCATTCTTTCGAGTCCTGATTAGAATTAGCCTGCCTATGTAATGCCCCTTGTTACCATAAATGTACAATTGTAATATTAATGTGATACCTACGTAATCATGTGTATAAAAACCTTCAAATGCGTCATAATAAAGGAGAACGGTTATTTGGAAAGATGCTGAGCGTATCTTTTGTGTCTGTTCCCTACTGCAGGAGTTATTATTAATTTGGACCAACTAATCAATATGAGGATAGGAGTTGCCTATCTATAGAATATCCATTTCAGCCACAATCCTTTGCATCCATCAGGGAGAACTGATAAAAAAATATTGATTAAATACATTGTATGAATTAAAATATATGCACACAGATTTTAAGGCTCTAATGTACTCATTACTTTACTCAAGAATTGTGACACAATCTTGATTGATTTAGGACCTGTTTGACCTGGCCCGCTCAACCATACAGTCAGTAAGGTCCATTTTCATTGCTTTAGTAAGAATAAAAAATCAAACTACATAGAAACATCAAGGGGAAGTCTGTAACATTGTTTTCCACAGTCCAGCATGCAAAAATATAAGCAAAGCCATGCAAATCTTAAGCAAACTGGGAGCAAATAACTGGTAGAGCTATGTCATTCTGTAATGAGAACAATTACAACACACAATGAACTAAGCTCCTTTTTACACTGCTGTGATAAATCCCCAAGGAATCTGAACCTACAAAGAAAATAACTCCAGCCTCTATTTTGGCATAGAAAACTTTTTATCTAATAAAAAGATTGAACTGTAAAAAAAGCACTTTAGTTGGTAAGCAAATGAGGATTAGGCTTCTGTTTGGCATTGTTTACAGGTGTACAGGATTATTACATCTTTTAAATTATAGAGTCTCTTTAAGTGCCATATTTTGCGTGCTCAAAAACTACTAGCATAGTGTTTTTGGCTGAAAATCACAAGTGCTATCAATTTGAAATTTTTTGGCTGATGTTGCCATTCTAGCAGCTTCAAAGCATATAAATATAACTCTTTTTTTAGTGAAGGCCAAGCCATTCCAAACCTCTGTGATGACATAGTGAACATTTCTAAACCATTACCCACACACACTGGATTTCAGATGAATATTTTACTATGCTCCAATATTTCCAGCATGTAAAATGAATAACTCTGGGCAATCTGCCATGAAATTCAAGACTTTTTCTTTTAATTTTTACACTATCACATTCAATGACTGTTTGCTGTATTTTGTCACAGAGCAAATAACATTTTAAAACAAATCAGGCTAAGATCCATCTTTCTTTCCTTAAAGCGAAACAATATTTTTTAAAGATTTTTTTTACTGATGTAATCACCAATGCATAGCTGTTAAACCTTATCTGTTTTTGAGCATACAGTCCTCGGGTTGGCAAAATGCTAATACTATATAGGTGCTCCAACTTTAAGATTCAGACCATTGTCCAAACCTTTATTCCTGACTGTCATAAGAATCTTTTTTTAAACATGCCAAGTTAAGCATCTTCTCCAACTTACATACCACATCCATAAAACATCCATAGCGACTTTAGATATGTGTGCCAGTCATTATAGCACTTCAATGTAAAAGTTCCCCAACACTCGGTTAAATTCTCCTATTAGGAGCTTTCGGTATATCATAAAACACAATCGACATACTAACCTAATGACCATTATAAGGAAATAAATGACCACTTATCATATAATTCTATCAAGAGGTGATGCCCAAAGCTACACTGAAAATAAGGTAAAAAGTTTTAGGGAAAATTACTGGAAAATATCTCTGCAGCCTGGTCAATCTATCCAAGATCCTTCCAAGCATCACTAGAAGCAGATGTGGCACTGGATGATGGACAATTGTCTCCCCGCCTGACATTTACCCACCCATGGCTAACCTAATGCCCTGTACACACGATCAGACTTTCTGACAACAAAACCGTGGAATTTTGTTTGAAGGTTGTTGGCTCCAACTTGTCTTGCATACAGACGATCACACAAATGTTGGCCAACAATTACGAATGTAGTGGCATACAAGACGTACGGCGAACCGATAAAAAGGAAGTTCAATAGTCATGTGATATCTCCATTACGAACGCTAGTTTTACAAAACCGAGTGCTTCCAGCTCGTACTTGATTCTGAGCACTGAAGAAATTACACTTTGCTATAATGTAAGTAGTGAGTGTACAGCTTGTATAACAGTGTAAATTTGCTGTCCCCTCAAAATAAATCAACACACAGCCATTAATGTCTAAACCTCTGGCAACAAAATTGAGTACACCCCTAAGTGAAAATGTCCAAATTGGTCCCAAAGTGTCAATATTTTGTGTGGCCACCATTATTTTCCAGCAGTGCCTTAACCCTCTTGGGCATGGAGTTCACCAGAGCTTCACAGGTTGCCTCTGGAGTCCTCTTCCACTCCTCCATGACGAAACCACGGAGCTGGTGGATGTTAGAGACCTTGCGCTCCTCCATCTTCTGTTTGAGGATGCCCCACAGATGCTCAATAGGATTTAGGTCTGGAGACATGCTTGGCCAGTCCATCACCTTTACCCTCAGCTTTTTCAGCAAGGCAGTGGTTGTTTTGGAGGTGTGTTTGGGGTCGTTATCATGTTGGAATACTGCCCTGCGACCCAGTCTCTGAAGGGAGGGGATAATGCTCTGCTTCAGTATGCCACAGTACATGTTGGCAGTCATGATTCTCTCAATGCACTGTAGCTTCCTAGTGCCAGGAGCACTCATGCAGTCCCAGATCATGACATTCTCACCACCATGCTTGACTGTGAACAAGACAGACTTGTCTTTGTACTCCTCACCTGGTTGCCACCACACACGCTTGACAACATCTGAACCAAACCTACCTTGGTCTCATCAGACCACAGGACATGGTTCCAGTAATCCACGTCCTTAGTCAGCTTGTCTTCAGCAAACAGTTTTCGTGCTTTCTTGTCCATCATCTTTAGATGAGGCTTCCTTCTGTGACGACAGCCATGCAGACCAATTTAATGCAGTGTGCGGTGTACCCCCCCAACCCTTCAACCTCTGCAGCAATGCTGGCAGCACTTGTACATCTATTTCCCAAAGAAAACCTCTGGATATTATGCTGAGCACGTGCATTCAACTTATTTGGGCGACCATGGCGAGGCCTGTTCTGAGTGGAACCTGCCCTGTTAAACCGCTGTATGGTCTTGGCCACCAAGCTTCAGCTTGGCAATCTTCTTATAGCCTAGGCTTTATGTAAAGCAGCAATTCTTTTTTTCAGATCCCCAGAGAGTTCCTTTCCATGAGGTGCCATGTTGAACTTCTAGTGACCAGTATGAGAGAGTGAGAGATAACATCAAATTTAACACACCTGCTCCCCATTCATACCTGAGACCTTGTAACACGAATTAGTCTCATGACACATGGGAGGGAAAATGGCTAATTGGGCCCAATTTGGACATTTTCACTTAGGTGTGTACTCACTTTTGTTGCCAGACATTAATGGCTGTATGTTGAGTTATTTTGAGGGGAAAGCAAATTTACAATGTTATACAAGCTGTACACTCACTACTTTACAATGTAGCAAAGTGTAATTTCTTCAGTGCTCAGAATCAAGTACGAGCTGGAAGCTCTTGGTCTTGTAAAACTAGCGTTCGTAATGGAGATATCATGACTATTGAACTTCCCTTTAATCGGTTCTTTGTAGCAAAGTGTAATTTCTTCAGTGTTGTCACATGAAAAGATATAATAAAATATTTACAAAAATGTGAGGGGTGTACTCACGTTTGGTATATACCCTATATTACCACAAGTAATGGGACACCTGCCTTTACATGCACATGAACTTTAATGGCATCCCAGTCTTTGTCTGTAGGGTTCAATATTAAGTTGGCCCACCCTTTGCATCTATAACAGCTTCAACTCTTTTGGGAAGGCTGTCCACAAGGTTTAGGAATGTGTCTTTGGGAATATTTGGCCATTCTTCCAGAAGCGTATTTGTTAGCTCAGGCACTGATGTGGATGAGAAGGCCTGGCTCACAGTCTTCACTCAAATCCATCCCATGGGTGTTTTGTAGGGTTGAGGTCAGGACTCTGTGCAGGGCAGTCAAGTTCCTCCACCCCAAACTCACTCATCCATGTCTTTATTGACCTTGTTTGTGCACTGGTGCGCAGTCATGTTGGAACGGGATGGGGCCATCCCCAAACAGTTCCCACAAAGTTGGGAGCATGAAATTGTTGAAAATGTCTTGGTATGCTGATGTCTTAAGAGTTTCTTTCACTGGAACTAAGGGGCCAAGTCCAACCCCTGAAAAACAACCCCACACCATAATCCTCCCTCCATCAAATCATTTGGACCAGTGCAAAAAGCAAGGTCCATAAAGACATGGTGAGCGAGTTTGGGGTGGAGGAACTTGACTGGCCTGCACATCAACCCGACCGAACACCTTTGGGATGAATTAAAGTGGAGACTGCAAGCCAGGCCTTCTTGTCCAGATCAGTGCCTGACCTCACAAATGCGCTTCTTGAAGAATGGTCAAATATTCCCATAGACACAATCCTAAACCCTGTGGACAGCCTTCCCAGAAGAGTTGAAGCTGTTATAGCTGCAAAGGGTGGGTCAACTTAACATTGAACCCTGTGGAGTAAGACTGGGATGCCATTAAAGTTCATGTGCGTGTAAAGGCAAGTGTGCCAATACTTTTGACAATATACTGTATCTATGTAGCCTGGCCAATCTTTCCAAGGTCCTTCTAAGTTTCACTAGAAGCAGTATTGGCACTGGATGATGGACAGTTGTCAACATGGGAATGGTGGGCCTGAGATACCTGACCGTGGAGCACACCCTACTCCCCCTAGTTCATAGGGGAGGTGGAGTCTATGAGGATGTGTGTAGCATGATATGCCATTATGTGGGTGTGTGTACATATGTATGTGTGTGTATATAAGCAGCAAGAAGAGGTCAGACATTCATTGCTTTAGCTCTGAAGAAGACGGTCCTCCCTCGAAACGCGTTAGCCACTGCTTAATACCGTCTGGTCTTCAGACATCACCAGTTCCTACAACAGACCTGAGAGAAACTGTTCGCTATTGCTTTTCCCGTGATATGCTTATATACCACGTTTGTATTTGAGTACAACCATTGTTGTTTTTAATCTTTTTTTTTTTTTTTCATCCGCCGGGTCTTCTGTTTATTTAGACAGACAGGTACAGTGGTAAAACCAAATTACAGTTGTGGGGTACCAAGCAGAGTGAATACAACCAATAATTACATCTGAGAAAATGGCAAGTCCTACACGATAGCATTTATAAAAACTTCTCAGTTTAAAGTGTCATTGGAACTTCCACTATTTAAGTTCATGTGTTTACTCGGTCAAGCCAAGCTTCTTCTTCGGAGACTCTGGCATCTTAGGGGGAGGAGGACGAGGAAGTCTAAAGTACACCTTTACAGAGTCATAGATGAACCACTGCAGAGCAGTCAAAGTACCAATCATGATGATACGGGCTGTCAGCCCCTTCCAGACTCCTTTTGGCCCAAGTCGTTTAAGGACTTCCATAGCAGTGCTTCCCTTTTCTTTGTTCAACACGGAATCCACTGAATCAGCAGGATGGGAGACGATGGCACAGAACACACCAGCAATATAGCCAGCAACAAATGTCACAACCAACTGTTCGGACTTTGAACATTCACTTCGTGGCTTGGGTACAACATACTTGTACAGTGCTTCAACTGTACGTTCAGAGCAAGCAAACTTCATCATGGTGTAGGGAATTTGCCTCATCCAGAGAGGAGCAACTCCTTTGTAGAACGCCCAGATTCCTTCTTCAGCATACATCTTGGGTGCCGCTTGTCGCAAAGTATTTGCATATCCCGGCTTTGTTTGAATACGTACTTTTGCAGCTTCCATTGGAGCCAGTGCAATATCTGCAAAGAACTCAGCACTAGCAGATGCAGCCAGGTACAGAGATGTGTGCCACAAATAGGAATTTTCCTCTCCTAGAAGGTTAGAATACAAGACCTTGAAGACTTCATAAAATCCAAATTTACACAATCCTTGCATGGAATACCCAATAAATGTTGGGGCCCATCCCTTGGCAAGTCCACGGACACCATCTTCCTTAAGAGTTACAGAAAACCCATTGAAAATGCTCTTGTACTTTTGGGGATCCACCTGAATACGACATTTCACCAAATCCAAAGGTACAACTGCAGTGTGAGTTAAACCACAACTGAGGATGCCACCAAAGCCACAAAAAGCATAACATTTTGTTGAGCCATATTCGCAACTGTAGTCGCCTTCAGCAACAGCAGCTGCAGCAGCAAGGACAGGTTGGATCTCTGGAGTGTTTTTCTTCCTTAAACTCACGCATTCCTGACCCACCTGGAAATGTGGTGCACTGAAAGGATTTGCCCGGGCTAGCTGCGCAACGATGGAGTACATTTCGGCAGCTAGAAGATGGCGCTCACTTGGCCCTCACCGGCTAACTGTTTTTAATCTTATTAAAATGTTTTGCTAATGCACTAGGTCCGCGCTCTTTTTTCTAATATTTTACAGTTGTCTCCCCACCTGACATTTACCTACCTATGACTAACCTAAGGCACCAAAATGATTTATTGCATTCAAGTAGGCGTGGACCCTTACCTTGGAAACAACCCATTCAGTCTAAAATAGAAATGGAAGGCAAAATGTTTTTATACTGTGGGGGTTATTTACGAAAGGAAAATCCACTTTGGACTACAAGTGCACTTGGAAGTAAAGTCGCTGTAGATCCGATGGAGACATGCAAGGAAAATAAAAAACGCATTTCAGCTTGTGATTGGATGATAAAATCAGCAGAGCTTCCACTCATTTCAGATCTACCCCTTAGATTTAGAGCGACTGCACTTTCAAGTGCACTTGCAGTGCAAAGTGGATTTGCCTTTCGTAAATAACCCCCTATGTGTGTGTGTGTGTCTATCTATCTATCTATCTATCTATCTATCTATCTATCTATCTATCTATCTATCTATCTATCTATCTATATATCTATATATATATATATATATATATATATATATATATATATATATATATATATATTTATTTATTATAAATAACTTTTTTTTCTTTTTTTCTTTATGAGTGATTACATAATCTCTGTTCTCAGCTGCATAAGAAGCTTGTGTGTGTATGTGTGTTGGGTGGTTGAATGTCAGCAGGAGGTGAAAAAACAGCAGCATTTTGATCTTTCCAGTGAATGGCTATGCAGGGGGGCTTGTCATCACAAGGCTGACTAGACATGTGCAAAAGGAAAAAATTTGTTTAGTTTCGTTTCGTTTTAATTCGTTAATTCATTAATTTCGTTTAGTTATATTCGTTAACTTCCTTAAATTCGTTTTCGGATTTCGTTTAGTTTTCTACCGAATTCGAAAAATCGGCCACATTCGAAAATATTTAAACGAAATTCGAAAATATTTCTACTGGATTCGAAATGATTTCAACATGATTCGACATTATTTTAACCACATTCGCAAATATTTTGTGACCCGACTTTAGGGCCATGTATCTCGGGGTCACTGAGTGCTAGAAACTCCATGCATTCGAATGCAAAATCGGGTCGCAAAATGTTATTAGTTAATAGAGCAGGGAATGACATTTTGCGACCCGATTTTGGGGCCACATATCTCAGGGTCACTTATAGCTAGAAACACCAAATTTGGTATGCAAACACAATAATACTAGCTCTACAACATATCCAAATTTGAAGTGTCTAACACCAAATGACCCCGAGATACATGGCCCTAAATTCGGGTCACAATATATTTTCGAATGCGGTTGAAATAATGTTGAATCATGTTGAAATCATTTCGAATGCAGTTGAAATAATGTCGAATCATGTTGAAATAATTTCGAATGCATTCGAAATTATTTCAACATGATTCAACATTATTTCAACCGCATTCGAAAATATTTTGTGACCCGACTTTAGGGCCATGTATCTCGGGGTCACTTGGTGCTAGACACTTCAAATTTGGATATGTTGTAGTGCTAATACCATTGTGTTTGCATACCAAATTTGGGGTTTCTAGCTATAAGTGACCCTGAGATATGTGGCCCCAAAATCGGGTCACAAAATGTAATTCTCTGCTCTAATAACTAATAACATTTTGCGACCCGATTTTGGGGCCACATATCTCGGGGTCACTTATAGCTAGAAACCCCAAATTTGGTATGCAAACACAATAATACTAGCACTACAACATATCCAAATTTGAATGCGGTCGCAATAATGTCGAATCATGTTGAAATCATTTCGAATGCAGTTGAAATAATGTCGAATCATGTTGAAATAATTTCGAATGCGGTTGAAATAATTTGGAATCATGTCGAATTCATTCGAATTCATTCGTTATATTTCTTTCGTATTCGTTGTAATTTGTTATTTTTTTATTCGGACATTCGGATGCATCCGAATGTCCGAAAGATGCAAAATTCGGCCGAATTTCGATTTGTTACGAAACGAATTGCACAAGCCTAAGGCTGACCACTGGAGTACAAGCGGGCTGTGCTCCCAGGTAGAAAGCAAAGAGGAAAACATAACCACGCTGAGATGGATGAGCTTTCATGCCTGACATGGTCTGCTTGAAATAGGGAATCAGGGGGTCTGGCAGGATCACCAGGTATTTCACACAAGGGAAACAATGCAAAGAAAACAAAATACTTTTTTACATAAGTACATGGTACAGCAGACATATATCAGGAATGTGAAATGTTATATCAAATAACAAATGCTTTAAGGCCTCATTCACACGAGGCAGATCTGCTCAGTGGAGTCCGCCAGCACAGCAGGACATCTCTCCATTGATCTCCGCTGAGCCGGTGGATGACAGGTCCGTCTCTGCTCACTGGGCAGGGAGGGGCCTGCCAGAGCACCGCTGATTCTTATGGAGGGACCGAACAAAAATGGACAGCATGTCCATTTTCATCAGATCTCATCCGACCCGGTCCACCAGGACGGATGCGAACGTATCGCCATACATCTGATTTTAGCCGATTGGATCAGATGGAGCGTCCATTCAGGTCTGCCTAAAAAACTGTCAGGCGGACCTGAACGGTCCGTCCGTGTGAAAGGGGCCTCAGTGTTAACATAGCTTTATCTATAGGATTACACTGAGAAAAGTCACTGCAACTTGTACAAATATTGGGCAAATATTACTGCACGGGGTACATGGTAATTGAGTTTTTTACATAAAATTATTTTTTAAATTAAATTTAAATTATTAAAAAAAAATTATTAAATTATGTATATATGTATTATGAATGTATATATATATATATATATATATATATATATATATATATATATATATATATATATACTGTATTTATTGTATTTACCAAGAAAATATTTAAAAGCTGTGGATTACCATTACAGTACGTACATCCCCCTCCTCGTCCCCCCTTTTTACGCCTGCACAGTTTTTATTGTATTTTGTCAAACTTCGCAATGCCAGCTGTTCAGCCAGCTCAGCGTGAAGTTGTTTATTATTGATGGATAAAATGTTCAAACATTTAAGCAAATGAAAATCAGCTTTGCATTCTTAATTAATTAATTAATAGCATTGTAAATGCCAGCATTCTTCTCGCAGGTACCAGCGAAACAATACTGATTTTCTTCACATTCCTGGAATATTAATTTTTTTTTTCTCATCCTGCTAATTCTTGGGAAGCCTCTCATGCAAACATATTAGCAAAGAGTAAATATTGAATTTAAAACAAAACTACCAGCTTCATCTTTCACTGTACACAGAGTAGGATTTAAAGCGGGATTTAAATTTTCTTGGCTTCTAATTAAGTAGTGATAATCAGGCTTTCTGCTTAGGGTCACTTCCTGGGAGTGATTTTAGTTATTAAAATGCATGTTTGTGTTTGTTCTGCTTGGTGCGCTAGAACTAGATCTCTTTTAATATCGCTGCAAATATGCAAATGGCTGCTTCATATTAGTGTGCAATTTATAGCAATCTTCTCTAATTTTCTGAAAGGGCAGGAGTGGAACCTTGTCACTCATAGATTTTTTTTTTTTTTTTTTTAGTTAAGCTAAACTAATTATAAGGCTCTTTCTCGTGAAACTCTAAAAGTGTGTGGCGAGTGACATAACAGCGAATGTGACAGATTTGGCTTGAATGTAAGAGCCTTGCATTTAGCTTCTCCCGTTCACGAGGATGGCCTTCAGCAATATTTGAATGTCACTGCTGGTTGATAGATAATTTAAAAATTACATCAGTTAGATCTACATCTAAGGAGCTGACTGCTGGAAACCTTTTCAAATGGCTTTATCAAAAAATAAACAGCTCTGATATATAACACATGTCCAGTGCTTTTGTCAGAAGACTATTTTCAGAGGCCTAATATTTAAAGGGGAAGTGCTAGCTATAACATAACTCTTTTTTTTGTCTTTCTAACAAATTTTTTTTTATTCTTACAAGTGATGATGTTCTTCTATGCTAGCTTATACTTAAATAAAGCATTTTATTACAAATGACTCTATGTTGGACAGGTGTAATCTTTCCATCATCCCCATTCTTAATGCAACACTTTTTAAAGTGATTGTAAAAGTATTTTTTTTCAATAAAAATTGTACTTACCTGCTCTTTGCAGTGGTTTGCACAAAGAAGCCCTGATCCTCCTTTTCTGGGGTACTCCACCGGTGCTCTAGGCTCCTCTTTTTCTCCTCTTTTTCCTATGGTGTTACATGTGTGTGCTCGAACCCGAGCTGGGATGTGTGCATCTATTGAAACACACCGTGCTGCTCAGCCCTGCCCCCCAGCTCTCTTTGTCACATAGTTACATGGTTAGTCAGGTTGAAAAAAGACACAACTCCATCCAGTTCAAACACAAAAAACAAATAATAATAATATCATACAATCCCATATACCCAATTCTATACCCACAGTTAATCCAGAGGAAGGTGAAAAACCCATGATTTGATTGACAGCAGCAGGAGCCAATAGCTCACAAAGCTGAGAGAGAGAGAGAGAGAGAGGGAGAGGGAGAGGGAGAGGGAGAGGGAGAGGGAGAGAGAGAGAGAGAGAGAGAGAGAGAGAGAGAGCGAGAGAGACTTATGCATTTATTTGCAAATGTATGCAAACCAAACCCCTACTTTTAACGCAAACTGTTAGACATAATCATTTGGTTGGTTGCAGGTTGGTTGGTAAGAGAGTGGAATTTTCTTTGGTTTTATTTGACATGTGTAACCCATGTGCTCCTTGCTTCAAAGGCCAGGTATAGGTGGAGCAGTGGCCATTTGTTTGTATAATTTCTATACAAGCACATTTTAAAATGTTCCTTTTTGATATCTCATGGATATGGATCAACTGCATTATTTGGTTTTGCCATGTACATGATCCATCTATTGATGTATTAGTCCTCAACACAACCTCATTATCATTGCTTGCCACTTTTAATGGCAACTCCACTTAGTGTGGTGCAATAATGATCTAAGCATGATATGTTAACATCTCAGTCTATGTTTACTTTTTGTCAGTGAAGCCTTCAATCTGAACACCTCCAGATCTCTGTTTTGTTCTGGCTGCACCTAGTTTCAGACTAATATGCATTTGTCAGTTTTCCAAGACTAATGCCGTGTACACACGATCAGACTTTCCTGCGGACTTGGTCCAGTTGACCAGAGTCCGTCGGACAATTCGATCGTGTGTGGGCTCCAGCGGACTTTTTCTTCCCAAAAGTCCTAGACCTAGAAATAAGACTGGCTTCAAATTTGTCCGCAGGACTCGGCTTTTAGTTGACAATCCGTTCGTCTATGTGCTAGTCCGATGGACTAAAACCGATGCTAGGGCAGCTATTGGCTACTGGCTATAAACTTCCTTATTCTATGTCATCACGTTCGAATCCGTCAGACTTTTGGAGTGATCATGTGTGACCAAGTCTGTTCTTTTGAAAGTCCGGCGGACCTTCGCTGCAAAGTCCGTCGGATTGTCCGCCGGACCAAGTCTGACGAAAAGTCCGGTCATGTGTACGCGGCATAAGGCACTCAGAAAAACAGATTAGCAAATCTGGAAATGTTGAGGAATTTCAGTGGAACAGGGCTCAGAATAGGAGACATTTTACAAACGGTTGCTATTTAGGAAGAATTTCAGGTATGGGTATTTTTGGTCCAGCGTGGGCCAATGTAACTATGCATATACCATACCTGCAGAATCCCTTTGGAAGCTGAAAAGCAGTGTAATGGGCACCACTACTACAGTGATCTCCACTGGCTTCCAGAGCACCTGCCATGCTGCATTCTGAACACAGGAGGTCACTGGCTCAGCATGGGTGCCATTCAGTAATCTTTTTGTATGTTCTCAAAAAAAGAAAAGCATTTTCTGACTGATGAGGTAGAGAAGTGGTGTGATGATGTCATGCTTTTCACCTCAGCCAATCAGAAATTGCTTTGCATTCATTGAGAAAAACATTCAATTGTATTCCACCATCTGAATGGTGCTCATGCTCAGTGCATAAACTCCTATGTTCACAATGCAGCAGGGCAACTGCTCAACACAGGAAGCACTATAGTAATGGTACCTCCTACAGAGATTTTCATCTTCTAGAGGGAGTCCTAGTTACAAGTTAGACCAATGCAACTAAGTAAAAATATCCATAACTTAAATTCTTAACCATAGGCGTGCACACCGGGCACACCTTAATTGCCTTGTGTGGTGCCTATGCTACACCCACACTTCAGGTAGGGTTGATCTCCTGTTTTTCCTGCATATTTAACTGCTTCCATGCCACTACAGTACCCTGCAATGAGTGGAGATCAAAGAGAAGAACCAGTGAACACTGCGGGACCCAGGAGACCAAAACTCTTTGTGTCAGTATCTCAGCAAACTTGGGCGGACAATTTTACAGAAGTGTTCAGTGATGCAGGCAGTGGAAAGATTAGGTAGTTAGGGGTTGATTTACTAAAGGCAAATAGACTGTGCACATTGCAAAGTGCAGTTGCACTCTGCAAGAGCAGTTGCTCAAGGGCTTAGAAAATGAACAGAAGCTCTGGTGACTTCCATCATCCAATCATGTGTAAGCAATAATGTTTTTTTTTATTTTACTTGCACGTGATTGGGTATTCTTTGCAAAGTGAAGGTTTACCTCATTTACTAAGGTCTGGAGCAAATGCACTTGTAAAGTGTACAAAGTTTGTATTTGCCTTTAGTAAATCAACCCCTAACTGTCATCTTGTATAGGTACATCTTTGCTGGGCATGTTTGTAAACCTAACCAGAGGGAGTATTGTTCAAGACAGGGCTTTTTTTCTTCTTAGAGAATAGGCACACGTACTCTCCTTTTTTGCGTCACCCCTTGCTTCCACCCCCTACCCACCTCCGAGCACCATCCTTTGGTTCCACCCTTTACCTAGAGAAGACAGAAAAGTATATTTTTTTGTGTAAAGTCGTTTATATGGAATTTGCTAATGAAATGCAGAAAAATAGGTCTCCCACATCCAGCAACAATTGGTCCCTCAAAGCAACAATAGACCTCCCAGCAACAGTAAATCTCCCCAGCAACAATAAATCTACTTGGCAACA